>NW_022280206.1:255009-279842 GCF_004355925.1 Anarrhichthys ocellatus | reverse complement strand
ACATACATACATATATATACACATACATATATACACACATATACACACATATATATATACACATATACACACATATATATATACACATATACATACATATATATATACACATATACATACATATATATACACATATATATACACATACATACATACATACATACATACTGTATATAGGTTACTGCTACACAAACCAGTACTTCCGTCTTTGAAGGCGGATTTTCAGACCATGTGGAAATGAATGCAATCTAAAAACGTACTCTTAAGAAAAAGATCATCAATAATGCAAAGTATGAGTGATTTAGAGTGAATGGTTTAAGGCACCAGTGTGGTCCTTCAGTGAAGAGTGTCCTTCAGTACTGACCCGTCTGGACAACAGCTGCAGCTCCTCCATCTGATCCGGAAGTGGCCAGAACTCCTCGTCCACTTCCCTGCACACACACCTGGACAGCGGGTGAACGTTGGCGTAGCGGTGGAAAGCAGAGGAGGTGGAGGAGTGACCGTCAAACCGACTCATCCCACCTCCATTCTTTCTGCAGTCCAAACTGTCCATGGACAGACCCATGGGGTCTGGACCATCTGAGGATTTGTTCAGCCCCTGCGGGTCAGGTAATTCGTGACAAGCGCTGAGAGAAAAGTCCAACCCTGACAGGCTGGTGGAGCTACAAAGGTGGTCCAGTTCGATCCCCGAGTCCTGCAGGTTGGAGTCCGTTTGAAGGAGTGAGTCTCCCCGGAGCTTGGAGCTGTCCCCCTCAAAGACCACCTGTCCTGGTCTCAGAGGGTAGGTGTAGTCCAGCAGGGCCTGGTACTCCCTGTTTGGGTCCCAGTCTGCAGAGTGTCTGTCTGGAGATGGGGGCAAAACTTTGGGGATGGCACCAGCCCAGTAGTTCGCCTGATGCAAGGACATCGGAAGTCCCTTTATGTCTCCCCTAGAAGAGCACAGTTTGGCCTCTCTCTCCCTACCCCCCAGCCTGAGCTGGGTCTGGCCTTGCCTGGAGAGCGTTGAGCGAGGGGTGTAGGTAGGATACAGGACAGTTGAGTTCAGCTGCGGTCTGCGAGGAGGGTTCAGTCTCTGGACCTCCAGGAGGGAGTTGGAGAGGCTCCGCTGAGCTGATCTGCTGCCGGGGTAGGGTGATTCAAAAGTGGGTTCTTTGTGGTGCAGCCTGGCCCTGAGATCCGAGACCCCCAGGGGTAAGCCTGTGTCTGTTCTAGAGACGTCACTGTGAGAGAGGCTGAAGCTCTCTGGGATCAGCTCTGATCTTGGTCTCGTCAAGATATTCGCATCAGCGCGTTGCAGGTCATCTTCTCTTCTGCCAACACACAACTGTTTGTCCTACGAAGCAGGAAACTAACAGAATTAAAACATGACACTGGAACATTGCTGTCTGTTAAAGACTCAGTTATGTAACAGTTATGTAACAGTTCTGAAAAAAAATAGGACAAAAAAAATAAATAATTCAAGAATGAAGTTAAAATGTGGACTTGTTCATCAGAAGAATTTGTAAGTTTACGAGGAAAACTACCACGGCATATTAGGGCCATGGTAGGTAATACTTAAATAAATTACAGAGCTAAGGGAGGGGGGTAATATTAAGAGAAAAAAAAACGGTGAAAAAAAGAGTTTATGAGAAAAGACTCACCAATTTATGAGAAAAAGGAATTGGCTATTCTCTGAGATTATACGGTAATTTTTTTGCGAGACAAAATTATCTGAGACTGAATACTTGAGGTGTATAAACAGATATTGCATATGTCTAAAGTTTACCGATACCGTGGAGGTGCTGGATTTTGTTTGGAGACATGAGTGGCTTGTAAAGTGAAGAATGGAGGTTCCTTGACAAAACATTTGTTTAAATAAACATCGAACAAAAAGTTCGTAAATTAGTGTTTGGTAGATTATTTCTCTGTTGTAATAATGCTTCTTGGCAATA
The DNA here is from genome assembly GCF_004355925.1 of Anarrhichthys ocellatus. Taxonomy (NCBI): domain Eukaryota; kingdom Metazoa; phylum Chordata; class Actinopteri; order Perciformes; family Anarhichadidae; genus Anarrhichthys; species Anarrhichthys ocellatus. The sequence continues at coordinate 277,911 of NW_022280206.1, read as the reverse complement.
AATGTTATACCGTTGGAAAGCCTGTTTATTTACCTTTCAAACGGTGCTCCATTTGTAAGGAACATCCATTTCTGGGATGATCAGCACAGCTGAGTATGAGGGTTGCGCCCATGAAAGATTTGCCAAATCTTCTCTGCCAATGCCAAACAGCTTATTCTGCTGTTGCTATCGACTCTTGTTTGGTGTCGTTTGGTGGATTGGATGATTGAAGTCTATCAGTAACAAGGAAGAAACAAGACATATTGGCAATTTTACAATTTATTCATTTAACAAACAGTCAGGAGCCTCAGTAGTGTGTGGAAGAACCATACACAGCCACAACAGCCTAGCATCTCCTCCTCATGCTGGTCACCAGCCTGCTCACACACTGCTGCGGGATGGCATTCCACTCCTCAAGCAGGATTTGTCGCAAGTCAGCCAACGTGGTTGTGTTGGTCACTCTGGCACGAACAGTACGCCCAAGCTGATCCCACAAGTGTTCAATTGGGTTGAGGTCAGGACCATTCCATCCTCTCTACTCCCAAATTCTGGAGGTAGTCTCTGATAAACCCTGCTCTGTGGGGGTAAGCGTTGTCATCTTAGAGACTTAGAGGATGGAGTTCAGTCCCAGACTGTGGAGAAATGGGATTGCCACTGGTTGCAGAATCTCATCTCGATATCTCTCTGCATTGAGATTGCCTCCAATGAAGACAAGCCTCGTTTTTCCAGTGATGGAGATGCCGCCCCACACCATCACACTGCCTCCACCAAAAGGTGTTACTCTATCGGTGCAGCAATCAGCATAGCGTTCTCCCCGTCTTCTCCACACTTTGACCCTACGATCCAACTTCCTTAGGCAGAATCTGGACTCATCGCTGAACATAACGTTCCTCCACATGTTCAGGCAGAGAAGATTTGGCAAATCTTTCATGGGCGCAACCCACATACTCAGCTGTGCTGCTCATCCCAGAAATGCATGATCCTTACAAATCGGGCACCATTTAAAAAGGTAAATAAACAGGCTTTCCAACGGTATACAATTTATTGCCAAGAAGCATTGTTACAACAGAGAAATAATCTACCAAACACTAATTTCCGAACTTTTTGTTAGATGTTTAGGTTTTATTTTTCTTGTTAATTTCTGACTTTATAAACTTGGAGAACGTTCACATTTTTCTATGAAATTTCTTTCGAAAATGTACCACTTCAATCTCAGAGAATATCCAAGTTTTTTCTCGTAAATCTCTTACTTTATAATCTCAGAGAATAAATAAAGGTTTTTTCACAAATATTACACCCCTCCACTTTTAAAGAAAAGAGAAATCAATAAAACAGAATGAGTACATAAATCCTCCTCACCTTCTCTGTGTGCATCTGTTGATGTGTCTTCTTTAAGATAGATGCGTGTTGTTCTGCAGAGAACAGAGGCTTTCTCGTTACGTACTGTGTGCCGGTCAGATACCTGGACGTGGGAGCCATAGTGACACTTTTGTGCAATTCTCCTCCGTCCCTCCCTCTCTCCGTCTTGCCTCTTCCCCCGTCTTTGGTAGTCGGACTTGGCCATCTCCTGCCAGGTGTAAACTCTGCGAGAGGCATCTTCCACCTCGGGCTGTGTGCCTTGGCTTCCATCGGACAAAGTAAAATGTAGAAAGGTCCTGTCAACTAAAGGGAATAGAACAATTCCGTAACTTTCAGAACAGAAAGGTACAAATGTTCTGCTTTGCATCATTGAAACGTTATTTAATTTGTTTTGGTTTCATTCGTGCACCTTGAAGGAACTGCAAGCTTGTGGTGCAGTTTTTTATCTGGCGTCTTCTCAAGAACAACCGTCATGTTGCTGAGTTGAGGCACACACAGGAGAACTGTAATGGAACGGGGAACAAGCGCAGTACATAAAGATGAGAAACGTTAATTTTATGGCCACTTGGGGGCACCAGAGCAGGCTGAAAACACAACATGACATATTATCTCCATATAAAGTTGGAAAACAGTTGCCTATTTACAGACTGAAGTTCTGCACAGGTCTAAAAGCGCACACACACACACACACACACACCCGGCCCATATCTGTCTTTAAAGTGACAATCTCAACAATTTAAATAATTGTCTTTGTTCGCTGAAGGAGGTAAAATGATGGCAATTGAGCCTATGGCCCACTGATATTGCAATATGTATATATTTGCAGTGTTTCGAACTGTGGCAACATTGGACTGTGAAGCTTTGTTTATACTCGTGCTTAGAGACGAAGCGTGAGCCTCCACAGACGGCGCGCAACCTCCGAGCATGAACGGAGGCGTTTATACTGTCTGCGCCGCATTATTCTCTAAAATACCAGAGGGCGTACAAACAAAATGAACCGTGAAGAATCAAAAAGACGAGTTAAACCCAGAGATATGCCCATACTGTAGGTGTAACCGGTAAAAAGCCATAAATCAACCTCTACAATGCCAAGCAGGGAATGTAATTAACTGTAAAGTCATAACTCACATTCATGGACTACTTTATTACCTTTGCACAAACTCTGTGAATACATTAGTATTTAGTATTAAAATAATTATAAAGAAACAAACAAATATCCTGTAAACAATTTGATTTGGCTGCAAAATATAAACTCAAATTAAGATTTTTAAGACCTCCTGTTGCTAAAGCTTTTAAAAGTGAATTGGCCTTCTTTGTATAATTCCTAGAAATGTAAATAGTGCTTTTATCAGTGAACTATTTGTGACAGTCACGTGATCGCGCGGCAAGTTACAAAACTTCTGAAGTGCACGACCAAAGCACTGCGACGGCTTGGAGCCTACGTGCCCCACGCGCCAGCTGTGATCACGTCATTTTCTGGCGCTCGTGCCTCGCCGCCGGCTTCACTACGTCGAGTATAAACTAAGTTTGAGGTGGCACATATACGCAGCACATTTGGACAAACTGTGCTGTCAGTAAAAGGGAGTAAATACTGGAATGGGCTACTGGGTACTTTTGAGACCCATCTCAAACAAGTGCTTAAGGCAAACCAGAACTGTAATTGCTTTTATCTTAACTTGTAGCACAATGTATTTTTCCTGTTTACTTGTGTATTGCATATTTGGTATTTGAGAATTATATATATCCTCAGTGGTAGAGCAGGGGGGCCTTCAATCAGAGGATCAGAGGTTCTATCCCCGGTTCTGCTAGTCCATGTCGATGTGTGAGCAAGACACTTATCCCAAAATTGTTCCCGCAAGCTGTGCCTGCGGTGTATGAATGTATATAAATGAACCTTGAATGGTAGCCCCTGCCATCAGGGTAGGAACAGGTGTGAATGGTGACATGTAGCGTTAAAGCACTTTGAGTAAAAGACTAGAAAAGCGCTATACAAGTACAGTCCATCGACCATATATATTGTTTTGTCACCTGTATTGTCTCTGTTTTTGTTACCTGCCTAGCACTTTTTGATAACTTCCGCACATCTTGCATTTTTATACTGTGCTCTGTCCCTTATCAAATAAAACTAAAATCTGAAAAATAGCATGTTAGTAGCTAATTTAATTTCTCGTTCAATTTTATTTTTTATTCAAATAGAAATTTGAAATCAACCAGAACCAAAATCTTAATAAGGATTGTCAATTTAAGACCCAGGGAACAAATTATTTGGTTTCAGCTGCTCAAATATCTGGCTCTAAAGCAGCTAAATGCTCCTCTATTGTTACTAATGTAAAATGTGCTGCTTAGTGTGTATCATATCAATAATGCACTCCTTGTAAACATTGGTTACGGATAAACACATATCTGAGAGGAACGTGCGCGCGCGCACGCACGCACGCACGCACACACACACGCACACGCACACACACAGTTGCTTAGAGAGTGGAATGTCTCTACCTGTTGCTGTGAGATCACTAAGCAGCCGGATCCAGGCTGTGAAATGATACGCTCGCTCCTCACCTGACCGATCTCATTAAGACTGCATGCTCAGACCTGCCCACACTCACCGCACCAACGAGGAAGAGTGACTGTCCGTCCACAGTGGTGGAGCAGCAAGAGCCGCGGACCATCACATCGAGAACTCAAGAGACTATGGTTCACGCTAGTAATGTTTTGTAGAAAAAGGTGCTGGCTCAGCTGTCCAAATTAGTGCTGATATGATACCAAAATGTTTCTGTTTTCCATACATTACTGCAGAACATCAGAAACAGGACTTAATAGAAGATTTAGCTAATTATTGAATTAATTCATTAAACCATAAAAAATACAAAAATTACTAAGAATTTAAAATTCGACTCCATCAGCATTCTTTTACAGGTTTGTCAAATGAAACACCCACTCAGGTGTCAGCAAAAAGCTAATCAAGAGGTTTGTGAATAGTGTGAAAGCCAACGCTATAGCTGTGCTGAATTCGGAAATAACTTAAAGGGTTAGTTTGGATTTCTGTGGAGTATGTGTTCTGCAAGGTAAAATGATTGTTTCTGTTAATGGATTCTGGTGGCCTTTAAGAGAGTGATACAATGGCTTCCTCCAGAAGGGGCTGTCTGATGGCGAGGTAAAGCAGCTGAGGATGGGAGCAGCAGAAAAATGTATATAAGCCACCTAAAAAAACATTCTGTCAGTTTAAGCGTACGCTATATTTAGAATATTTTCACCGCTTTACCTTGCCGTCAGACTGCCCTTATAGACAGGGAACTAAGGCCCTTATTTTGCTCTCTGCAAAGCTGCAGACTGCATTGACAAAAACAGTAATGGTCCCTTCGTAAAATAGCATTTTGACGTAAAAATAGTACTTCGACCAAAATTTGAATGTTTGGACATGTTTACATAAGGATCACCTGATGGAAGTTACAAAATTATAAAAAATAAATATAATTAAAAATATATGAATTGGAAAACAAAATGAACATGATCTCATACACTAATGTGCAACGGAGCGCACTGACACCACGTTGTTATGAGACTTTTGTCGACATTAAAACGAGCATGAACTCAATTTGTATTCTAAAATCATGTCACTGATGCTTTGTGTGTGTCTCACAGGGGTTGTGAAAGATGGCATGCTGGGTTGGGTAGTCTGCCATGTTTATCACACAAGTCCCGGCAAGAATTTAGGACTTCATGGTCGCCCTAATCCGACACAGTGACCGATCTCAAAAGACAAAGATACAGTTCATGTGATCGGATTTAAATCAGGAGATCTAATCAAAAACAAGAATAGTAATCTGAATCTACTCACAACAGCGCAACAGACACATATGGGTCAGAGCAAAAAAAACATTGATGTTCAAATACAACTACAAAATGCATTTCCTGCTGAAAATGCATTGGAATGCTGAAAGCTGAAATGAATCGCAAAAACATTACTGAAAATACAGAAATGGGAGACTACCTGTCTGAGTTCAGTTTGTTCAATAAAAGAATGTTGGAAATAATTTCCTTTAATTCTTTTAATTCAACAAGCATTTTTTTGTATTAGCGTGTACCGAAAAGCAATAGAAAGGCAGACGCTTAAATACCTGGTTATTTATCGAACTTCTTACTGGAACTAAAACGCACGGATGTACTGAACAACCGTGGGATTAAACTCTTTGTTAACAAAGAAAGGAGGATGGACTTTGTCTTTAAATAGTGAACAGCAGCTTTGGTAAGTGAACTGCTTTTGTTTTTACATGTGAAGTAGCTTTAATATGCTTGTTTATATATTATTATTTGTACAACTTTTTATGAAGATGGATTTTTGTTTGGTTTTATATTTGATAGGAACTATTGTTACGTTCAATGTTGCGCTGGGGACACATTTAGTTGGTGCCAGTGTTGCCAACTTGGCGACTTTCTCGCTAAATCTTGCGACTTTCCGAACCCTCTTGGCAACTTCTTTTTGTCAAAAGCTACTAGCGACAAATCTAGCGACTTTTTCTGGTGTTGTTGGAGACTTTTCTGGTGTTTTGACTCTGACGTGAAAGCACGTACCGTTCTGAACTGTCGTGAACGAGCAGCGGGTGCTGCTGTGAGCCGCCCCAAAGCACTCCGGCTACTCTCACAGTAGCCTCGCGCTGCAGTCCCAGCTGCAGTCAGAGACGAGACACACTCTCAGCATATTCATGTATCTGCACTCTGCAGTTAGTGTATTTATAGGTGTTGAGCTTCATTTTTACACAAAACAAATAATAACCATAGCTGTGGCGTCATAATGAGGTGTTTCAGCTGCAGGACAGCAGTGAAGGCCCAGGTATAAAATGCATGGCCCGCCACTGGGATATAGTGACCGTTTGAGCAAATAAGATGAAAAGTTATTTTCATAAAAGTTACCAACTGCAGCTTTAAAATGATGCTGAGGTCACCTTCTTTCAGGGGGATATATACTGTAGCCATTACAGTATTCATACTTAGTTCCTATAGTTAGTACCAGATTACAAACTGTCTTACATGGAAACTTATTAATAAAACCCTAACACATTATTACAGACCTGAAAAATGCAAGTGTTTTATTTCCCCAACATGAAGGTCTAAATAGTGTCCTTTAAATACTCCAGTCCTGGACTGGAACTATGAGTTGCTTTGACCGCAAATTGCCAGAGAAAGATATAAAGTTAGATACATATCGGATATCCTCGCAACAGCAAATGTATCCATTCCAAGAAAATAACAGGCAACCAGAAGCACATTACCCATGATGCCCCAAACACTGTACATCTCATTAGATATTCGTTTATGTTTGAGACTCACACTTAATAATATGTCAAACACAGGGGACAGTGGTCGGAGAGACCATGGCAACAAAGCAGTTACACCAAACACAAGTGACCTACACAAAGCGAGGAGCCCTTTTAGTCCTTCAGAGCAGACAGTGTAACGTTGACAAAAAGTCGTTTATTTGGAATAGCGAGTGGGCACTCGGAAAGCGCCGATACCAACCCGCTCATGAATGTAACGGGTTCCCTCTCGACCCCACGCTACACCCCCTTACACCAAAAGTTTCACGCAAATGTGCCCAGTATTTGTTAAGCAAGTCTGCTGAAAAACGAACCAAACCGAAAACATAACCAGCAGCAACGATGTCTGGCTTGGTGGTTCTGCAAGGATTGAAAAAAATTGTGCAACACCTATTAAAAACTTACTGACAAAAGTCTTGTAATTGGATGGGTGTTTGCTTATCAACAAACGCTCATAACCAATGGAATCAAACTTTAGCCCTTTCATTATTCTATGGAATCTTCTCTTAAATTCGGTATCCCTTTGATGCACCAAGCCGAGCTTCCTTTTCATAAAATCTCTGTTAAGTGTTTGACACTTGGAATTGTCAGACCAATCATGTTAACGTTTGATACTTGACGAAAACCCATGCAGGCTGACTGACAACCCGCTCAAGCAGCAGCTACAGCCCTGCTTCGGTGTCAGAACAATACAAATGGCGGGTACTCACAACATTTAACACCGTTAGCTTAGCTTGGAGCGTCCGATTGTTGAAGCTTCACAGCCGCTTTGTTGCTGAAGCCTTACCCCGCCCCTTCCTCGTCCTTCGTGCTGCCTTCATGTGCTTTTCCTCCAACTCCGTCTTTTTCAGGCGTTTATGTCATGACTTTTGTATTTTTGAGATTTAGTTACACCCGACACGTACTCTACATGTTACATTTGCTACACGTGACCCTTCTTTATTAGAAAGACGAGTGTTAGAACCGAGCGGCAAGCACATTTAGCATGTATGACAGGGACCGTACGAAGAGACTCGTGCTTTTTCTTCGTATTGAAACCCTGACTGCATGAGCGCGCCATTCATACAACTTGTATTGCTTTGCGGGGTGAAAATACACAGAATTACAATATTGCTGATAGCATTTGAAGGCAACACAAATCCAATTTCAAACAGCAGCAGGCAGATGTGGCTCTATGCTGCTGTTTAGCGGACAAAATAAGAAGTGCATATACATCTTCATATATTGCAGCCCCCCCCCCCCCCCCCCCAACAATTGTGAAAACACAATTTCTGAAACTAAGGCCTCCTACACACAAAAAAAACAAGAACATATATACAAAACACTAACTATCTTACATCTCTTGCGCATCTCAAAACTATATAAACTCATAAATGTGGAATATTTGCGTCACAACTCACACACACTAAATAAATAGCTCTCGCCACACGCCACCTGCACACTGATGTGCAAAGCATAAAAAGCTATTATCTAGAGTAATTTTCATTTGTAGCATACTGTAAATATAGACTATGAACACAAATGCAAAAGGAAGAACAGAAATATTTGTTTATTGTCAATACTCATTACAGTATCAGACACAAGCTCTGATTTCTAAGCGATCCAATTGGTTACAGGTGATTTCCCAGGTGCATTCTGGGTGCAGTTCATTGGTAATTATGTGAGGGTATTTCATTAGGGGTGTTAGGGAACAACACACACACACAGGCTTTTAGTTTTGAATGTGTCAAATTTAGATAACCGAGTGTAGTTATTTGCTAAATAAAAGAGATAATGCGCTTATGGTTTAGCATACCACTGCTACAGGAGTTAAATGTTTCAATGATTTTTCGACAAGTACAAGTTGTTTTGTGTCTTGGCAATGGCAAAAACAAACCTGTAACTTATTAATAAAAGGATTTGTGTCTTTGAAAGTATTAGTATTCTGGAAAAAAACAAACAGATGTCTGGTTTTAACTTATTGTTGTATTTGATACATTCCTTTGGTAAGCTCACATGGTCAAACACAATCAATGTGCAAAACATGTCTTGGAGCTTCAAATGTTTGTCATTTTTTAAATAATTTAAACATTGCCAGGATCTACTTCGTTAAGATGTCCATTAGTCTGCTGACAGTTCTACGTGTTCCCTGTTAGTATTAATACAGTCACAATCAGAAACAGTTCAAACCTCATTCTCACCTGATCTTACACTTGAGTGAACAGGCGACAGTTTAAAATATACATCTCCATAACATAGGTATGATGTTTTTATGTGTGCGGAACTAGAAGTCGACGCAGCGGCCCTTCCTCTCCCAGTCTCCGTACCGGGTGGGCTCTGGTCCCCGAGGACCCCCCTTCTCCTTGGTTGCGGGGTTCACGTCATCGGGGAACTCTGGAGAACGACAAGAGAACGGTTCGGCTTGAAAATATGCTGCTTTAGTGAGGATGATTTTCCTCCCACAACTGCTTACGCAAACTACAGCATCTAAAACACTTTCAACCAGATATGAACATTAGAAGTATCACGAGGGGATTTACTGCAGGACTCTTGTATTACACTGCATTTGTTTTAGCTTGGTGTACCTAAATAACTGGCAACTGAGTATATTTACTGTAAAAATAATCAGTTTGTGTTTATCTATGGGACAATGTGAACCTTGTGTGTATATAATGAGGCATTATGATCAGATTCTTCATAAACACATGCAGGCAAATACACATTTTATTACATTTACACCAGTGGTGGGCACAGCTTGTTTTAAGTAGAGCTTTTATCCAATCAGATTTTGCCCCTATGCTGTGTCTAAGTAAAAAAAATCTGCCCAGAGGCCTTCAGCATTACAATTACCCTTCGCAGTTTAAGTAAATGAGGGCGATATTGTTGATTGTCATCGTCTTCAACCAATCAGATTTTTAATTTGACATGTTGGGCGTATTCTTTGACATGCCAGAGCTTCTAGCTGGCCTACAAGTACGTCAGCGTTAACGTGCTGCTTAATTGGTCAGTGGGCTAGCGTGACTGTTGTGAAGCTAGCTAGCAGAACTTTGTAGTAGTAAGAGTTAAAGTTTAAAGATATGTAAGAAGTTTTTACTTGACATTACATTTTTAGTGTTTTGGCATGTTTGGCGGTGACAATCCCAATATCTGCTGCCTCTGTCGAGCGGACATTTTCAGCTCTCAAACGCATTAAAACGTATCCAAGAAATACAACTGGGGAGGCTCGACTGTCATCAGTCCATCAGTGCCATGAATCGAGAAGGACCTCTTGCTGGAACTGAAACAATGTACTGTACAACTGTGGCAGTAAACTCTTTGTAATCAAAGAAAGGAGGATGGACTTTGTCTTTAAATAGTGAACAGCAGCTTTGGTAAGTGTATTTCTTTTAAAACATCTGCAGTAGCGTTACTACTGTGTTCATTTTTTTGTTAATTGTGTAATTTTTATGATATGGTTAATATTGTTCTCTCTCATGTGAATAATATTTGAATGGCCCGTGCCCTTGAGTGTGTGGCGGAATGCATGTTTTAGCATCACAGTTTTGCTGGAATGTGCAGAGGCCTGTTGAATCGCGTTATTTGGGTTTTATGTTATTGTACCTGCTTTGTTGTCATATAAATATATGTGACTGGTTCTTGTCATTGTGTTAATTACATTGATTTTGACTATATGCATTGCCCGTTAATGACGCAGCATCCCGTCATGCTGGCGTCATAATGAGGTTATTAGGAGGTGGTTCAACTGTAGTAGGACAGCACTGAAGGCCCAGGTTATAAAATACACGGCCCGCCACTGATTGCACTGATATGGGATTCAAGGTCCACTAACAACTGATCTGTCTGTCGTGGCCGATGCCAGCAGGCTAACCAACAACATTATTTTATTGAAATGTGAATTGGACAATACACTTTTAGTTTGACACATTTAGTTTCCCCATTGTCAATACAACCTTTAACAAGCTGTAATTTGTAAGAAATGCCAGTTTTAGTAACATTCTTCATGATGTTTTTGTCTATTAAACAGGCAGCAATGAGATAAATAGAGGAATTCCATGATTGTGTCCATTCACAGTAAAAGAAGAACTGCAGCGGTTACTTATCATTACTTAACACACTTAATTTCAATCATTGGAATTGTTTTTATTTATTTATTGGAAGAAAATACAAATCCCACAGAAATACTGTTTATTTGTTCTCGCCCTTCTACAATTTGTTTTGTTTGATATTCTCTGTTTTTTGGGTCTTAGTTTTAGCCTTAATTAAAAAGACAGAAAAGTTCCCCCTTCTTGGTTCTCACTTTGCAGAGCAGCTTGGCTCGCCCCCTCGGGGCCGTCAAACCGACCCTGCGGAGTTTTCGCTTTCTTCAGCGGCTCCTTGTCCTTCACCGCTCCGCTGGCTGCACGGGAAAAACCTGCTCGAGACACACGGGAGACCACACGGATGGCGGGGATTTCAGAATAAAAGATGGCTCAGTAGTCGGCAGCCAGCGGCACAACGTAGGAACAGTGCTCCCGGTAAAAGACTAACACTATGGCCCAGCTATGATATGCCCTTTGCTAACGTTACTTTGATGAATATCCATGTTTAGCATTATGGCACAACATTAACCATTAGGTAGTCATTCTGTAACACGCTGTAGGGCGTATAAATGTTAAAACAGCAGGTTTGTAAATGTAACTAGCGTTTGACTCACAACAAAAGAGGCTACATTAGCTAATAGCACGCGCACACACACACACTGACCTGTAAAGACGGACTCAGTAAATAAACTCTTGGACAGTACAAGTTTGCTGGCCGGAGCACATAATTGCAGAAGAGACATGTCTGCAGAGACCTTTCTTTCTGCTGTCCTCCTCGGACGCTTACACAACTAGAGCTATGTTGTTGTCGTTGTGTGTCGCGCTCAATGTCATCATCACCTAGCGACGGAAAATGTCGACAAGGCAGTGGATGTAATGTATATTCGACGCCAGTAGGTGGAGACAAATCCCTAAATACAGTGTAAAAATGTCGGTCCCATTGTTATGATATTTTATATTTTTTAAAGCTTTACTGACTGAACTTCAGTAGACATAGCTTCATATATAGAAACTCTGCATGTACTTATATTATAATACGTGATTTGGAGGAATGAAAAAAGACATTTATGGTTTCACACCAAACCTGATTGATGACTTGGATCAGTTTATCAATATCCAAATGGTAGCCTTATTCAGATATTCAATATATGGCTTCCAGGTCTTGGCAAAGGACTTAGCCCACTTGGGTCTGTAGGTGCAAATCTAATCCCTCCAAGTTTGTTTGATGTGATTTAGGATCTGCTTGAGCTTACTATTTAGTGAGGGGGGAAAAGTGTGTTTCCACTTAAATAAAATTTGTTTACTCGCTAATAAAGTTACAAATTCCAGAACACGGTGTGCTGCAGGTGTACACCCAACTCTGGTTGCAAAAAGAAGTCAGATTGTATAGAAGTTAATGAGAAAATTACCCTACTCACTGGATTTATTACCTCAGTAAAAATTGTAAAAATAAGTTTATCAACCAATCGCTTCAAGACTTCTTCAATACAGCATGATGTTTAGTAAAGTATGGTCCCATTTAGTGCAAAATAGACCATAAAGCAGAGTGTGCTTTAGGGCGTGCTTACTGTCATTGACAGGGTGTCAATGCTACCAGAGCCGTATATGCCGTCTCTATCACAGCGTCACTCTTCCAGTCAATATATGGTCACTTTCATTCTCTGGTTGCAAAATCCAAGATGGCGATGGCCAAAATGCCTAACTCGAGGCTTCAAAATGGCAGTCCAAAAACCAATGGGTGACGTCACGACGACTACGTCCACTTCTTACATAAGGTACACATGTATAAATATATATTACATGCAACAGCATCCTGGTTGCATGTAGTACAGCTACAGCTTTCTACAGTTTCGGGTTTCTCATAAACAGGATAAGGGCTTATCCTGATTTCTGAAAACGGGATATAGTGTTTATGTATAAACATATAAACAGGATAGTCCAAAAAACAATCATGAACAGTTTTTCATGTTCATGTAAACACACTGTGTCAAATACTGAGAGGGAAAGAACTATAACAAAAAATATGTACCATGCAGAGTGGTATATATTTTTCTCAACTTCTTCATCTTTATCAGCTCTGGTGAGTGACCACTTTTTCTCCCCAGGGTGAAACCATGTGTGTGTGTGTGTGTGTGAGAGGAATTCCAGGAGGTTTCAGCCTAGCTCAACTCCAGTGGCTTAGTCCAGATATTTCTGAGTGGATGATGAAATTCTCCTTTAAATTTCTCTTCAACCTTTTAGAAAGCAATCCTGGAGAATGTCACGTCACACACTACACACACACACACACACACACACACACACACACACACACACACACACTGCCAAACAGCTGGCTCAGCATGCACTGCCAACTCCAATACACACCTAAAAAGTGTTTGGGCAAAAAACAAGGTTCTATATTTTTTTCATCAGAGAATGTTTATAGATATGCATCAAAATGTAACTAGTAAGAAAGCAACAAAGGAAAACAATGTTGTGTACAGCATTCATCCTCCTGAATTTTTTTGGAAAGAAAAGGGAAACGGAAACCGTTGTCACATTCAAAACTGAAACATCCCCCCCCCACACACACACACACACACTCCTTATATATCTGGGAGCTGACTCTCCTGCAGAATGACCCGTTTCTTGTCATCTTTCCTCACCAGTGCTTTGCACTTCAAAATGCCACTTTTTCAGCCATCCACAGCCACAGACCAGTTTGTGATGAATGGGATGGTTAGATTACTTGAAAAGTTGGATTCACGTTCACATTCACATCGTATGGGAATTTCCGAACATATGAGCAGCATTTGTAAAATGAGCCAAAAAATCTGAGTTGGTTCACATCAACACATCAACATTAGAGACGCATTAGAAGCATGTCACAGCCCAGGAGATATTGTGTATTGTACATTTCTGAAAACCATGGATACATTGAATGTGGACGTTTGTGCATTCGGTCAGAGCAAGTGATGTAGTATATCGAGTGCGGAAAGTTACATGGTATAATAATGAGTATAACAAGCGAGAAACTCTAATGAGTGGTGGTGGTGGTGGATGGGTCAAACAAACAGGACGTTTTACTAAAAAATAAAATGTTGACTTTACGCCTGTTACGTAACGTTTCATGAGAAAGTCTGCAAAGGTGGTTATTGATTTACACTTGTTATGTTGTCACATTTTTGCATCATGTTGTGTCACGTTACGCTGTTACCTGTTATGTTACCATTATAACACAAACCATGACAGTAGTTTTGTTGCCTAAACCTAGCCAATCGTTTCACAACGTTACCCACGTGCCATTGTGTGGTTTTGTAAGCATGATACGAGGCTGACATGAAACGTATTTATGGTTTTGAAACATCCACATTCAATGTATCTCTTGGTTTCCAGAAAATGCCAATTATGATATGATGGTACAATACAGAATTATATTGCAGATCATAATAAAAAGCAGAGTTGATGGTGGTGGATTTCAATTAACGGGATAATCGTGAATTTCCTCGCACTTAAATACAGGAATTATCACATAAGAAAGAACAGACTCACACAATGTTACTGTTTAATTATCCTTTATTAATGCAGGAGGACCTTTATTTGACATAGTTTGGTCTTAACTAAAGAGCAACATGATCTCATCTCAACTCATATTTCTCTGGTTCGTGCAGTTAACGTTGTGCACGTGGTTAATGTTGTGAAAACGATGGCATTGGGTTTAGGCAACAAAACCACTTAGGGTTAGAAAAAAAACATGATATGGCTTAAAATAATACGATTGCAACGTAAGCTCGGTATGTAGAATATTGTGCAACTCGGGCGTTTCATCACATGAACATAATGTCATGTGACATAATGTGGGCAGTAAAAATCACTCAGCTTTGGATTTCACATGGGACACGAACAGAGGTCTCTTGAGTGAAAGTCCTGGATTTGGTTGTCACACCCACCCTTAGAGGACTTCTCACTCTTAACACTACGTCAGTTCCTCTGAGCATCTAATAGTGAGGCAGGCGAGTTTACACTATTCAGTTGAAAGCCTGGTATGTATCATACAGACTCTAAAGGGTCTCGTATGAGGGTATTAAAACACCGCGGGCCACTGACCGAGCATCAATATTTGACACCCTGGGAGTGAGACTAGGTTATTAACAATGGTTTTCACTAAAAAAAATGATTTGTCTGTGGTGCAATACAATTATTTGTTATTTTAACAAAATATATACTAAAGTGATTCCGGTATGTTTTAGTGCTATTTTAGGAGTTTTAAAGGGACTGTGTGTATGATTTGGCGCCACCAACAGTGAGGTTGTGAGTGGCCGAAAAACGCAAATGGCCCCAACTAGAGCCGATGTTTGGTTTGTCCGTTCTGGGCTATACTGTAGAAACACGGCGGACTCCGTGAAGAGGACCAGCTCCATATATGTAGATATAAACGGCTCATTCTAAGGTAACGAAAACACCATTCTTATGTGAAATCATTATTATACTCCATTCCTGACAATAAATGCCTAAATGCTACAGACTGTTCCTTTAAGCATGTTTTGATGATTATCGGCATAATAATTTGTTGTTGCAGGTTTTCTTATCAAGCCAGTCATTATTGTACTTTACTGCTGCATACTTCCACGTTTCTAAAGAAAGTTGTAAAATGTGGGAACCTGCAGTCAACCAGCCTTGGTGTTGTCTGTTTATATTGGTTTTGCGTCCCGGTGTTTCTCACCAATGGCTGTTTTACTCTGTTGTTTTCTAAATATGAACACAAAGCTGCCTTGTGTTGCAACTTCAAGACTGGACACATCTTGCTTATTGTCATTATTGTAAGATATGTATAATGTGTCATGTTTATAGTTGTGTTTTGTGCCAGATGATCAAAAACATAGGAAAACATCAGTAAGTGAAAAATTAACAGTGAAAACAAGGAACAATTTTTTCGCCTTTAGGTTTACTCAAGAGTGACCAAATCTATATGCGGCATGGACATAAACATTTGATAAAAAATGTATTTTCTAAAAAATCTAAGTAACATATGGCTGAAAATGCTAGATAGACTTTGAATTTAGGGAGAACTAAATTAATTTCAGTGTCTAAAATATATTATTGTCATCAGTATGAATGCAATCGTTTGAAGCATACACGCACACTCACACACCACTGGTCTTTGTTTGTGTTTAGTCTCAGCTCACAGGTCTGAGATCTGCTTCCACACAACATAGGAAAATACAGTTTGTAAAAAAATAAGAGTCCATAGGAATGTGAAATGTATTCAACTGTGTCTTTTAATATGATTTGTATTTTAATCTGAAGCTTGTGGCCCATTTCTCCCTAAATTATTAAAAAAGAGTCAAATAGACAGATATCCTGGTCCATTGCTGTAAATCATCTCATGGGGTTCCTTCTTGCATTTCTGATAGATTGTGTTTGAATTCATATACAAAGGTGCTAAAAACAAGTGCTGTTATTTTGCAGTTCAGTAAAAAAAAGGACATAAACATGGCGGATAAACACAGACTGACGCTGATGTACACAAATATGAAAATATGCTGTTTATGAAACATCAAGTCCCTTATAGGTCAACTATGATACAACAACTCACTGATGCCAGTCTGTCCTGGTCCTCTCGGGGGCCTTTTTTTGTTGCACTTTTATGGAGTACTGTATATTGTTCATCATGATGACTCCGAAATATTTCCAAAAAATGTCAGTCTACAGGGCTAAAGACCTCTTATGGGATCCAGATCAGACTGTGGACCTTAGATGGGTGGTGCTGATGGACCCCGTCTGAAGCTGTTGTTAGCTGCAGCACCAGTGTATGTGTGATAAGAGCAGAAAGATAACCCGAAAGCCAAGATCGGGTCTCCACTGCGCGGGGGCACCTCAGCGGGGCCCGCGGCGCATGTCTCTGCCGCATACCGGCGGATGACGTGCAGCTCTACTCGCAAGCCGACACGCTACTGATCTTACCGGTGTTCTCAGACCACGGCTGCAGGTTCTGCAAGGCAAACAGCGAGCTGTTCTGCAGGCACAGCGGGTCCGGGGTCAGCGGCTGGTTGATGGTCTTCTGAAAAGCCTCCTGCTGCAGCTGCATGAGAATCCGGTTGGCCTGCTGCCGCTCCGCCTCGCGCTCCTCCGCAGTCTGCCGCCTGCGAACAGCGACAGGGAAACACCGCGGAGCCGTTCACACACCGGACCGACACAAGGCGAATATAATGTATATTAATCCGAATATTATAACAACCTCATAGCCTATATAGTGGACTCACTGTTATCTCTGTAGGCCTAGTGTTCTCATGTTATGGTTAATTAACTAACCGATTATCCGATTAGTTTATTTCAGTTTGACGGTGCAGTGCACAGAATGAAATGATTTTCATAGTCCGTGAATTTAGTTATTACAATTTCCATAGCATTATCATTGTCATCGAAAATAAAAAAGATCAAAAGACAGGCGTTGTTTGTTTCGAAATCAAAACTGTAAAAATTCGACATTTCATAATATGCGAAGAGACAAAACTGTATGAATGGGTGCCATTTGCTGTATATTCCCTTAAAAGGCAAACCTGCCTCCATTTTTTTTGTTAAATAGTCAATAGCAATCTACAACAAAATAATAAACTATAAAAACTACAAGTAAAATACGAAAACAAAGAATAATTTCTTCACTTCTTTGATTCTTGTTTGTCATATGCAATGATGATTGCTAGGTATGTTGATGTTGCTAATTTCAAGTCTCCAACTGATCATGTGACATGACAATACGATGGTGTGTGTGTGTGTGTGCGTGTGTGCGTGTGTAGGGTCCGTCATAATAGCGTGCACTGCAGGGGCAGGATCTTACACACCGCTGCAAGTGGATATCAGTTCAAGAGAACAGAGGATAAATACTGTAATATTTTCAAAATCAGTCACTCCATCTCTCATAATTCTTAGAAAGTAAATAAATCAAAAAACAAACAAACAGACATCTGTTTGTTAACATTTTCCTAGATTCTTATTGAGTGCCCTGGGTATGTTTATGTGCACAAAAGAAGAAGAGTAAAATTGCAGTCTTTTTAAGAAGACTCGTTTATACCTTTTATTATACCAGAATGTAATTTCGCACTTCAACATTTGTTTTATTGAATATGCTGAATCCATTTAGGATTATAAGGGGAGACACTGCAGGTAAACAAATAATTAAATAATAGATATTGCCATTAGACTTCCCCAGGTGATTATTTACATTGAGACAAGTATTTCTTGTTTTACAGGTCTTCTGGAAATGTAAGATTGAATATGCAAATTAGGTATTATCTTTGAATAGGTATTATTATTAAATGTGTGCGGATTTTAGTACGTTTAGTACGACATATGAACAAACTCCTCTGTGAAAACCTTCAGAATATTGATAGGAATGAATAGGGAACGTTTTGGTAGAGTATGAGCGAAAAGGTATTTGGAGAAAACAGCCTTGAAAGATATGTATTGTAAAAATGAATACAGGTGAATGGGCTAAAAACTAATAGATATCACTATGAAACTTCCACAGTTGATTACCTACATAAAGGCAATTATTTTTTTGTATGTTATCAGACATTTTATATTTAAATATGCAAATGAGGCAGTGTTTGGTAACTTTTGGTGGATTTAGGGGAAATGTACAGACACAAAGTAGTAAAATAAACACCTAAATGTGTATTTTGGATGTTTTCTTTCCATTAGTCTGAAAGAAGACAATGTAATGAAAGATAAATAACCCTGAATCTCAAAATTGACAAGAGCATGAAAAACACATTTTATTTTTTTACTAACCAGCACATTCCTTTTTGACGAATGATTTGCAGGAAATAAGAGTTAAGTGAGCAATTTGTCTTCCTTTTTTAAAAACCAGCACTGTGTTTTCTTTCTGCCTCTCAGAAACGTGTGGAGCTATTTGAGCCTTTATTGCTCTAACTGACATTGTATTTACTCCATTTTATTGTGTAGTGCGTGTGGACCAGTCTCTTCCTTACATTCAGCAAATGTCCATTTGAAGAATTCTATACAGTCAGAGTTCAGACCATTGTTGCATATACAGCTAGCTAAAACTCATGCAGTCTACAACACTCCCGCAATAAATCAGGTGTTTCTAGTATTTTGTCCACCACATTTATATCAACCAGGGTGGACTAAATAACAGAAAGTTAAAAATGAACATAAGAAGCCTCATGAATGAGGAGTAATTGAAGGGATGTTTCATTAGACAGCATTAGCTTTAGCTAATTAAGTGGCAGCTAAGTGAATATTTGTTTATTTGCTGTTAAGACTGTGTGTGAAAGTGCATTGAACTGTAAGGGCACAAATTAGAAATCAGAAAACCACATTGGTGGGAAGTAAGCGTACGATGAAAACAGTCTGAACAGGGACTAAAGGGACCTCCTGGAGCCCCGTTAAAATGAGAGGGCCCCTTATAGGAGCCAACCGGGCCTCCAGAATGCAGAGCCTCTTTAGGCATCTGCTCAGTATAGAATGCATTGGTAAAAGCTTTAAAAAAACAAACCTCACCTCCATTTGGTGCGTCTGTTTTGGAACCAGGTTTTGACCTGGGCGTCGGTCATCTTCAGGGCTTTGGCGAGGGCGGCCCTCTCTGCCGAAGCCAGGTACTTCTGCCGGTGGAAGCGCTTCTCCAGCTCGCAGATCTGCAGCCGCGTAAAGGACGTCCGGGGCTTCTTCTTCTTCGGGGGCGTCCTGTTTTGGTAGGGGTGACCTACGCGACGCGTCACAGTGAGGGGTGAGAGGGATACTGGGCGGGATGGGAGGATGGGGACGAGAAAGGAGAGAACGGGACAAGTCAGGACGGGGAGGATGGCGCAGGAGAGGATAGTGCAAGTCGGGTCAAATCAGGACAGTACAAGTCAGGACAGGACAGGACAGGAAAGGACAGTGCAAGTCAGGACAGTACATGTCGGGACAGGACAGGACAGAACAAGTAAGGACAAAACAGGAAAGGAAAGGATGATAAAAGTCAGGTCAGGATAGAAAGAGCGCAGGAGGACAGGACAGCACAGGGCAGTACAAGTCAGGACAGGAGGACAGAAACGGACAATACAAGTCAGGACAGTATAAGTCCAGACAGCACAGCACAGGACAGGAAAGGACAGTACAATTCAGGGCAGAAGACAGGGAAGGAAAGGTAAGGTTAGTCAGGTAGTGTCAGGACAGTAAAAGTCAGGAAAGGACAGTAGAGAACAGGACAGTATAAGACAGAATAGAACAGGGAAGGAAATGACAGGAGGACAGGACAGGTGAGGGCAGTATAGTCAGAACAGGACAAGACAGGACAGGTCAAAGCATGGTATTTAGGTCAACCAGACAGAAAATGAGTGAGAGCGCTGACAGACCTTGTGTTAAATAGTGTTTACAGCACAGCCATGTCCTGTAATTTAATTTACAACGGTTTCTGTTTTAAAATTCAATGTAGTCATTTTATATTTTTTTAAAATTAACATAAAACCTTTGTGTGTTTTTTTCATTGTATTCTATTATTTAGGCTTATTTCTTATATTATAACATTATTTATTAAATCCATAACCGAAAAACGTCAACAGAACTTGTGTTTATATATGTATATATATTTAACCCACGGCATAGGTCTGATCAAAGTGGAGAACCTGTTTTCTGCATACAGGCAAATGTTTTATGAAATAATTGATCACAATAATTTATTACTTTGATTATTACTACGTCAACACAAGCCAGTCAAGTCAGAAAGGGCTTACATTTGACACTGTATCAGTTTAACCTTTGATATAATGGCTTTCAAAGTAATAAAGAGACAGATTTCACAGCACACTGTCTCCAGAACATTATTTACACACACACGAAATACCACGTGTCAAATAACACCCTTAAAGAATACTGGCAGTCTATACATTAAATTGGTAATAATACTAATATTCAAGATAGAGTTCAGTCTACAATATCTTACAGTGATACTGTAGTACTGCTGACAAGGAACAAGTGTTCCCTCACTCATTAAATCCTATCAAACTCATTTATTATCATACATTTTAATGACTTTAAACCGATTTCAGTAAAATTATAAACATAATAGCAGTTTGGTTTATGTTGAGTTTCTTAATATAACGGTTGTTTCTTTTTTGTACTGAAAAGCAATAAATAAAGCAGCAATAAACAATACAAGTTAACTATGGAGAAAACAACAACTTAGGAAATAACCTTTTCCCGTTTTTTTCCAACTTATTATTTTTAAGTTAAATTATTTTAGTTAAGAAAAACCAAACAATTATGCAACGTGACACGGGCTCCCTTAGATTTCCAATTGATGTAGAACATGTGTGAGTCTTCATCGACCTCAAATAAATGACTGACTTATCTTGAGTCATTAATCACTGATTCACTAACACGCAAGCAAATTGAGATACACACATAATTTATTATGGGCTATAATTTAATTATAATAGGTCATTAGTAATATCGGCTTTGCTAAAGAACATTTACAACAAAAGGCTGCAGCTGCAGTTGTATTTTCTAAACATATTGTTTTGTATTTTAAATAATCCTATATATAACATTATACAGGAGGTATAATTTTTTAATTTGATTTATTTTAATTTTATTTTTTATATCGTATTGTATTGTATTTTTTAATTTATTGGACTGACTTTGACACATGTCATATTATGCTGTTATGTGTAGGCCTATGTAGGCCTATTACATTATATGGCTACCTGTGAACCGGTCTTTGGTGTAACGCCGGTTGCTCTCCATCCAGGGGAACGTGAGCGCGTTCAGGTTGTTGATGTTCCCGCTCACCGGCAGCCCAGAGGAGTTTCCGCAGCTTAGAGGACGGTGCGCGGGGACCCGGATGACCCCGGCGGAGCTAACGTTAGTCCCGTTCGCATTGACGCCTATGTTCATGTGATAAGCCCCCCCGAGGGAGGCCATCCCGCACGAGCTGCCGGTGCCATTGTATCCGGCGTTACCGTATGTGTAGCCGCCGCCACCGCCGCTTCCGCCGCTGTTCACGCCGTTGCTTGCGCCGCAGTTGTAGGCCCCATGTCCGTAGTCCGGCTCGTGCATCCTCGCGCCCAGCATGCAGCTCTGCTCCACGTTGCTGAGGATCTGGTCAATTCCGAAGCTGATGGGCTCTACGTGCGTGTGCTGCTGCAGATGCGCCCCCAGTATCCCTATGTGGTCCATGGCCTTCCGCGAGCCCCTCCAGCTCCGGCGCGAGGAACAGAGTTCGCTCCACGCGCCGCTCCCCTGGACTCTTTTACGTATACTGGGCTCCTTCCGCTCGAGCTCCGGTCGTTATCTGTAGTGTGGGCGCACGTGTGTACGTCCGTCTGTGTGTGTGAAGGCACAAGAACCGAGGCTGGACTGTTTCCCCCCCGCCCCCCTTCTTCTACCGCGCGAGGACATCAATCACAGTGCCAAATAGACAGCGCGAGATTAAGACCCAATTTTAGGGCCGGAAACTCGATTGGCTAAAGACTGTGTGAGCTCTACGGAGGCTTTAAGGCACACTTCACAAAACAGTGTTCAACAGCTGGACAAGATCAACAACACAATGGAGAAGCATGCTTCACACTTATGATTTATTTTTAATTTTATAACCGTGCTCCTAATGATTGCAGCAACACGCTGCACAGTGTTTCCATTCATGATTCCCTA
Source organism: Anarrhichthys ocellatus (assembly GCF_004355925.1). NCBI lineage: Eukaryota > Metazoa > Chordata > Actinopteri > Perciformes > Anarhichadidae > Anarrhichthys > Anarrhichthys ocellatus. The sequence continues at coordinate 255,563 of NW_022280206.1, read as the reverse complement.
CAAAAATAATAATTCATAAATAGAAAATAAAATAAAATAAAATAAATAAAGATAAAAAAGTAAAGATGAAAATAAAAATCTAAATTAATAAATAAATAAAAATGAAATAAGATATCGCTCTTATAAGGCAGGAGGGTACACAGAGCTGAAGGGCCCGTTGTCTTGTAGTCAGTCCATTAATTTAGCTCATTGGAAAGCCTCCAAACGTCCCACAGAACATCATTAACATAATTCAGTTGAAGCAAATAAAGACCGTCTACTTCAGTAAAACACTTTATAGTTTATCATTTCAAGTCAATTTCAAAAATGTTTCTGTTTTTCGATTCATTCTGCAGAATTTCGCGCAACCTAATAAATTGACCCCAACGGGTTCAAATTGTAGGGTATAAATCACTGAAAGATGATTGATGTGTAATGCGGGCGACTCATTTATTGTTATGGAGCCGGCGTCATTATTAATTCATGTTCAGAGTGATGACATGACTGCAAACGCGGATTCGTTCTCATATACACACACACACACACACACACACACACACACACACACACACATT
>NW_022280206.1:247312-254609 GCF_004355925.1 Anarrhichthys ocellatus | reverse complement strand
ATACATATACATATATATATACATATACATACACATACATACATACACATACATACATACATATATATATATACATATATATATAGTCTTTCCTTTTACCAGGACTAAAAGTAGCCAAAATCCCTAAATTAAAGTGAGATTTTAATAATACAAATAAATGATTGGTCATTGATATTCGGCTGCACTCATTACAACTATTAATGAATCCGAGACGATCACTGACTATATATAGGCTACAGCGGGTTTAAATTAGAGGGGTGTTCATTCCGCAATAATAAATGGCTGCAACTCTGTTTAATCGTAGATCATAAATAACGAGCGGCATTTTGTTTCGTAACAGCGCTTTATTAATGATTATTCCGCCGGTTCCACCAACTCCACAACAATTAAATGAAAAAATGTAACCATGTGGCCCATTTATTTTTCTCCCCTTCCCTCTAAAAGCCACTGGGACATAATTACTTAACGCTAGGGCATTACAGTATTAATATTTGATACGCCTCGAGCCGTTCTCATTGGCCAATTGACCGGCATCAAATTTCAATGCACGCCGGTATAGCCTATACGCACATTAAAGCGCATCATGACCGTTTGGACGTGGACCAATAATGAACATTAGGGACTGGAAAACGGCGGCTACGTTAACGAGCTGAAACGCAATAGTGGACTAATGCAGCGCAGGGCGGTGCCTATAGATTTTATTTGGGACGACGCTGTGTTATTTATAATCAGATGGCAATGGAATACAGCCAGAGGTTTCTCTTGAAAAAAAAGAACAATAAATGAATAATAGATGAATATAAATGAAATTATTAGTGGTGTGATGATATTCAATATATTTATGTAATTTCGTTGAAATTGGACATAACTATCTGCAGTGGTAAAACTAAATATATACTTTTGTTATACTTGCTAAATTGTTTGTATGAATTAATATTATGCAAGTATTCAGATTTCCACGTGAAGGTTTGTGGACAGTCAGGCCTGGCAGTAACACTGGCAGTGACATCTTTTCAAACTCAATTATCGAGCGACCATTTCTATCTTAGTGGCTCCAGTGTCCTTATGGGGTTTGCAGGAGAAAACAAAGAAAAAAGAAAAAGATCTCTTGCTTCAAAAGGAGACACATATTGATTTCTCCTCCCTCCAAGCAGCGCACACCCTCCACAGGCCGAATGACCCAAGTGGCCGAGGCTGCCACGGTCCATCAGAGGCTCAGCCTAAACTGTGGAGCCCATATTGTTGTATATTCGTCTGATGGCAGCTTAACAAGTCAGTATGGGACAGATCGTCCAGGTCACAAATAATAGCGATTCACGATATTATCCTGATAAAATAAAAATAGTTAAATTCTAACATGCAGTGGTAATCCCGTATACCTTACATTTCGTTAAGAAACAAATATGTTGTATTGCATCACAGCTCTTTTTTTTTTAAGTAAAAAAAACAAAAAAACAATCCTAAATAAGGTCCTCATAAATCATAAGGTCCTCCAGCATAATTAATGGAGTCTGTTTTGTTATGTGATAATTCCTGTTTTTTTAAAAACAGGCTCTGTTTTTCACTTCTCTACCCGCTTTTTTCAAGTCAGTCATCTAAGGATATTCATGGTTAGGCCTACTCACAGAAATGGAAATTCAACACCTTCAAATTTATTGTATTTTTTTGTAATTTTGTATCATGATCCGTGATAAAATCTTATACATGGTTTCATCCCATATATGTTGGTCTTATGTCTGACAAAACACCTTGGTCACCTTTAAGTAAAAGTCACCACATCTTTCTCTACAACAGGCTAATGGCTATCACTATATGCTCACATGCATGTTATACAGGTTCTTCCAGAGGTTCAACATTTTAAAGAATAATTACAGAAAAAAAATTATATTGGGAATTAAAGCTAAAATAAATAAATTAAAAGTTTTCAAAAAAACATGTAGTTCCATTCCAGTGGATTTTTGTTTTGTTATTTTGTCAAGCGACAATTTCTGGTGCTGAGAAATCAAGACAATGCATAAGGGCCAAAGAAAATTGTAGTTCCTCAAAATGGCCACTTGAGGATGGCTCTCAAAGCGAGTCAATCTCCGTATATTAAAATACAATACTTTACAGCAGAATTACAGCTGAAAAAACGGTTTTGGTCTCTCTTTAATAAAATCACCGTTCATGGCAACTGTAAGGTGGGTCAACTTTTATACCCACCCGTTTAAATGATATTATCGGCTACTTTGAGTGACAGGTGGGTGTCGTCCGAGGTCACTGGGTCAGCCCACCTCAGCTCCACCGAAGAGCCATCTCTTTGCCCCTTCTTAGAGTTAGGCTGAGTCGTCACTGCCAAGATGGAGATGGCTGGACCCTCCCACTTTCAGCTTCACAACTGCTACTTCCATATTTGACACAGACTAGGTTTTTTGTATGCATCTCAAATCTTTTACTTTCGAAATGTGCTTCGCATTGCTCGTCAGACTAGTGTATTTTTTCTTATTGCTGTGGACAACAAACATTGTTAGTTTATTAGACTGACCTAAAGCTGCCAGTCCTGCAATAAATCCATCTGTTCAGTTTGTGTTGCCCACAAAGGTGTTGACTAAACATTATGGTCATCGGTGGCTGTAGTATGTGCTGCTGTTAAACTTTATTGTGTTTTACTAAGAAGCAATATTTCAACTGCCCTTACTATATTATATTAATATTAAAGATATGTCAGTATTACAGTTGCGGCCTCCAAAAGTAGCATAAAGATCATCACTTTAAAACACTTTCAACTAAAACGGAACATCAGATCTTTCACAAACAACAACTTCTCCAAACTAAAAGACCAAAAAAGGTAATTTGTCACTGCTATCCACAACAACTCATTAACGTTTTCTGATCTGAACTTGGATCACACCCTTTGTCAGTCAATACTCAACTGGTTATTAATTAATCAATTACACAAATTAATGATACAAGCATTTTCTGATCTGTCACTGCTAGAGAGGGTTGGCTCAGGCAAAGGGTTAGGGAAGGAAAACTGCAGTCTCATGTCTCAAAGTCAAACTATGCTTTCAGCCGTACTCGACTGTGTTAGTTTCAGCTCGTTGTATATGCAATAAACTGCCAAGTGAGTGTTAGATGATGAATATGGAATCATGCCAATATCATACAATCACAATATCAGAGTTTATCAATACAGTAACTATATTGTTGCAATATCTATAGAAAATGTGAAAACAAAATCAAAATGTAAGTGTAGGGAAGTGGAGAGAGAGAGTCTAGAGCTAAAACTGTATGTATAAAATGATTTGAGACAGACTGGATTAATTAGACAATATTATCATATGTGTATGAACATGAGCAGTATATAATTTTTAAATATCAGCATTATCATCACTGGTATATCACAACACTTATAATCCAACAATCTAACCTTAATGGCAGACGTTATCAAAATTATGAACCGTATTCAGCAATCATTTATATAGAAATGCATTGAAGTGGCAGAGGCATTTTTTAAAATGTAAAGCAGCCCTGAGATATTTGTTTGTGTGCTGATTGAAAGAGTGAGGGGTTGATAGACAACCCTCTAACACGTTAACCTGTTTAGAATATACACAACGACTGAAGGCTGAAATTAAAAGACATTGCCATTAATGCTTTGAGAAGTTTTTAAGAATCACATATGATTAATTTTGAACGAAAGGGGTATTCGGAGAGCGCAGATCTCACCCGAAGCCGATCTGCTCATATGCAACATATTTTGTCTCTTTTTTCCCTTTCTGAAGGAATGAGTGTGTGTGTATAAGTGCGTGTGTGTGTGGAGCAGTGTGGGGTCTACCTGAGTCCTCGACCCTTGACCTGAAACTCACTGGCGCCGGCTCCATCAGCTTTCCTCTCTATGCAAGATGAGCTTTCCCTAAACTCTGGCCAAATTAGAGTCTGGCGACGAGATGGAGTAGTCTAATGAATAAAATGTATTCAACATGGACTGTGCACTTGCCCACTGCTAATTTAGCTAGTTTCTTAACGGCATGCAACGATTCGTAGTTACTGCATAAACTGTTATCATACCTGAATAGAGTGAAAGATAAAACTATAAATACAAAGTTAGGATATTGGAATCATTTGTGCATCAAATTAATTAAAAAATATCTGGAATTTCACAATACGTATATGGGAAACTTTGGCACAAATATGTTGATGTGTAAATGAATAGCTGTTTACTCATCCCATTAAAAACTACAACAGTAAACTGAAATGGTTAAGCATGACGTGTTAAAAAGTCATAACTCCATACTTTAGGTAGTCACAAAAAGAACGCCACATCAACTCACAGACTGACTGACACAAAAGGAGTGACTGGTGTACAAGAGCAGAGCATAAGCTGGTTGAAACACTGAGATTTTAAGTAAGAACCAGTCTGTGATAAATGCATATATGAAGTGGATGTAGGTACCGTGATGTCACCAATTGGTCAGCATTTTGGCCGTCGCCATCTTGTTTTTTGGCCTTCTCGTTCATGGATTTTGGCCGTTACCATCTTGTTTTTTGGCCTTCTCCATCATGGAATTTGACCATCTCCATCTTGGTTCTTGGCCGTCACCATCTTGGTTTTTTGCTGTCACCATCTTGGCTTTTTGCAGTCACCATCTTGGTTTCTGGCCACTGCCATATTGGTTTTTGGCCACTGCCATATTGGTTTTTGGCCGTCGCCACCATGGTTTTTGGCTGTCACCATTTGTTTTTTGGTTGTCACCATCTTGGTTTTTGGACATCACAATCTTGCTTTTTGAACATCACAATCTTGCTTTTCGACAGGAGAGGGTGGAGCTAAGTACAACCAAACAGACATTTTTTGGAGACCAAAAGGTGATGATCCAAACTGATGGGTACCTTTCCTGGTTGAATAGAAAAGGAACCTGGAGGTGCTGTATTTGAGACTGACAGAAGTTAATAAAGTCTCTCTCCATCAGGTCTGAAATAACAGTTTGAGGTACGGAGACACAGAGATAAGTGAGTGTTCATCCTGTTTGTTTAGTAACACAGGAAAACGGCAGCCACCGAAGGGAACCTGCGTTGTATGGACTCCACAGAGCCCCTTAGCTCAAGCCCCCCAACACACACACACACCCATATACACATACAGTATGTGGTCATGTTGTAGACTAACATACACAGACGTACACGTTGTCAGTTGAACAGGCTGTTTTGGTTGTCTGCTGCAGGCCATCAGTGTGCAGTCGTCAGACTTCACCCTCCTTTGGTGTCACATCAGTGAGAAATGTGAGGAGGTAAATACTCCTTATTTTGTCTCAAGCACTTTCAAATGCTTTGAACAAGTGGGAAAAGGTGTTATTGAAGGCTTTGCCATTGACTTCCTGTGCACCAAAGTGTGAAACAATCCTTGACAGAGCAAGTAGTAACCTCTAAAACATGAAACTACTTTATATTCCTACTACATCTAGTTTACAAATTACTTCATAATTTGCTGTTTGTATCCCAAAAAGACATTCCCACTCCCAAAACGTCAAGTGCTAACGCTTGGTCAGTGGACTGGCTTCAAACTAACAACGGTCTAGGTTCCTTTCTAGCGTCAGTTTTGGACGTGTCAGGGACAGTTATAGTTCTTAACATGCCTTGTGTTTTTTCACAATATACCCCCAACATAGGTTTACTTTGTTTTGGGGTTTACTTACTTTGTTAGGTTTATGCAACAAAAGTGCTTGGTTAGGCTTAGGAAAAGATTGTGGTTTGGGATGTTCCTTATGGAAAGCAATTACTCTTTTTACATCACAACGTTGACTTTTGGTTTCACATTGGACATGACCAGCGGTCTCCTGACTGAAAGCCCATGTTTCTTTGACCCAACCCTCCACCCCGACCTCCTCCATAGCAGACTTTTTGGCTCTTTAAGCTAAGTCAGTTGTTCCGACCGTCTAATGATGAGGTGGATGGGTTTACATTGGAGTTAGTTGAAAGCCTCATACAGACACTAAAGGGTGCTTTGGTGCGTTGGAATCAGATGCCAAGGGCCGTGACAAAACGTTGGTATTTGACACAATGGGAATGAGACTGGGCCAAAATTGGTAGATATCACACAAAATTTTATCGTATGTTATTCACGTAATCTTGACAAGGAAGTATAAAGACCACAAAGCCCAGACAGGTGGATGGGTCCAAGAAACAGCCATCTTTCAGCTAGGAGACCGCTGTTCGTTTCCTGTGTGAAATGAGAAGTCAACGTTGATTTATTTGTCACGTAACTTGCATACTTCAGTACCAGCACCTCTGTAGTTATTTAAACCCAAAAGACGATGTTTTCCTAAACGTAAATGTAATGTTGCTAGCCTTTCGTAGAAAAACGCAAGAAAAATGAGGAACTTTTCGTAATTAGCTAAAGTAATTAACATCCTAAGCTAACTACAATGCTGCTAGCACTGACAGAATACAGCCTAAAGTCAATCCAACGAGCCCAAGGCAAAGACGAGACATAGCAATATTAGGTAGAATAAAAACAGATTTAGTGTTTTCAAGCTTAGAGAGCCTTTGGCTTTAAAATGTATTTGAAGTATCATTTCGGTCTGCACTAGAACCACATATACATTCATGCAGTTGTGAAAATCCAGCCTGTTCTCATACAGCGTTCATAGCTATACCTACAACAATTAATACGTTGTATTTCAGGCATGGTGGGTCAAACAAAAACCGGTCCTTCACCAGACTGCTGTTAGTGCCCAGTGTGAAACCAGAAGTCAATGTGATTCATCTGTCACGTCACTTCCGTACTAAAGTAACGTCACTTTCAGAGTTATTTTAACCCAAACATCGATCGTTTTGTAAACGTAACCATGTAGTTTTGTTGCCTGAACCTAACCAAGTTGTTTACTGTGAAGGCGGAAATTAATTTGGAAAAGTCTGTATGCACGTAAAGAGAGGAAATTGACATGTGTTGCTGGACTTTTGTGGGAAAACTATGAGAAGTAACCTTTTCGTAAGATATCATATGAACCGTTGAGGATACGTTGGAATGTTAGATCTCCGTACCACCAGTACCATACATATTGAAACTATATGTATGCTGCTATGCCATGTATATTATTTATAAGTTTAGCCCTGCCATGGCAGCTAAAAATAGGTAAAATGTTGGTTTTGACCATTGAAATGGTCAGGGCTGTCCTGGCTTCATTTACAAATATTCCAGCACAGGAGTACCAGCTTGTCTCTGGGTGTGTGGGCACTTCAAAAGGCTGCCATGTATAGTCTGCTTGGTGCTCTCTCTCTCTCTCTCTCTCTCTCTCTCTCTCTCTCTCTCTCTCTC
>NW_022280206.1:235927-247302 GCF_004355925.1 Anarrhichthys ocellatus | reverse complement strand
TCTCTCTCTCTCTCTCTCTCTCTCTCTCTCTCTCTCTCTCTCTCTCTTCCACTTTATATTTTAAACCAACATGTCCACTGTCTCATGTGGAAAACACTGGCAGTGTGACAGTCTTCTTCTTGCAGGCAAAGGGCTGCTGTTTTCCTTCCTGCTGCATGATTGACAGCTCCCTATCAGAGCACTTATCATCCGAATGTCAGGGACTTCCAGAAAATCCCATTTTTGGGTGATTGATGGAAGCCAGTCAGCGAATGAAGAGACAGAGAGAGTGAAAGAGAAAGAGTGGGTCAAAGACAAAGTAAGAGCAGACAAACCTCCCCAATGCATCTGGAACCAGAGAAGCTCTCATGTGGAAAGTGGTTTAAAAACTGGGCTAAAACTTGTTTTTTAAATGTTTAAATTGAACATATTACAGCATTATTTAAATGTAAAGGAGCTCCCATCTACACCTAAATATGAAATGCTCTGTAAGTAGATCAACCAACTTTAGTCCATATATAAATCTATATAGATGTCAAATCAGGAACTAGGAAAATAAAAGATTCACATTTGACTAATCATTTTGTCACTGACAACCACACAGTAAAAATACTACTATCAAAAGATGCTTAACATTGAAAACATGAAGTCGTATTAATTGCTCACATATTTCTTAAAAGTAACTTATGAGGTATTTTTTAAGACACTAACATTACTGTGTATAATTTTACCACCCAATGCTAAAAAAGACTTGACAAACAAATCTAGATTTGTTCAAGTATTAAATTTGCAAAAAAAGAAGACATAAATGAGCAATGTTAAAATAAGCGACACAATCTTGAGATATGGTTTTAGATATGTTGAAACATGCAAATTAGATGCTATCCTATTAAATATGTGCTAATTTGCATACATTTCCAGTAAAGAAATCTGAACATTGGATAAAGCCTCGTTCTAAATTCTAGTTTCTTTTTGTTGACACATTAGAGTCAATTTTTACAGAGGAAATTTTATATATAATGTATATTTGTTTCACTCCACTAATCAGAAAATACTGTCAACATAGATAGAATTGAAACTGGAAAGTTTGGTGTATGTAATGCTACTGAAGAGGAGATTTCTGGCTCAGAGTCTGAAAAAAAGTTACGTACTTTTTAAAGACACTACATTTGAATAGGGTAAAACAACAACAACTAATATATATCACCATGAAACTTCCCCAGCTGATTAGTTACATTAAGACAAATGAGGCATTACCTGATGGTAAGTTTTGGTAAATTTAAAATAAATCTAAAGACACAAATAGACAAAGTAGTAAAATAAACACCTAAATGTGTTTTGGATGTTGTTTTTCCACTAGTCTGAAAGAGGAAATGTTATGGAAGTAAAATAGTCCAAAATCTCATAATTGACCAGTTCACAAAAAACAATGTTGCTGCCTGTAACTAGGACTTACAGTAACAGACCCTCTGACCCACAACTTGCTATACTTTTCCCATATAAGGCCTTCAGTCAGTCAGGTTCAGCAGCGTTGACCTCTTGAGGAGAACAGATTGAGAGGCTGATGGGAGGAATGGGGAGGAAACTGAGAATGCTTGATGATTGGCTCGAGCTTTGAGAGTGGAAGATGGAACTTTTTAATGAAGAGATGTGTTTTCACTGTGATCTCTCTCAAGTGGGATTATAGATGGTTGCTGTGTGAAATTTCCACTGAGGAAGTTCCATGTTGGCTTTCATCAAACTGAATACTAAATGCGGGCCTTGAAGGGCAGCCATGGTGCTTCTGTCGTTTTGTTTTCATTAGCAACTTCCATAAAAATACTAGAAATCCTCAAATATTTTGTTTTATCTACCTCATGCAGAGAGAACTTTGTTTGAAAAAGGTTTATAAAAAAGACAGACCATTATTCCTAATTCCTAAAAGGACTTTCTAGAATTTCTTTTGTCTCTATTATGCAATCAAACAGAATAGGTTTGAAAGTAGACTTTCCACACTGCAATTAAAAAATCTTTTAATGCAAGTAAAATAATTGTGTAATAATGCAAATTAAATTTTATTTGTGAATCCAAAAGTTTTGTTTGCAAATCCAGAAGTTTTGTTTGCGATTCCAGAAGTTTTGTTTGCAAATCCAGAAGTTTAGTTTGCGATTCAAGAAGTTTTGTTTGCGATTCCAGAAGTGTTTTTTTGCGAATCCAGAAGTTTTGTTTGCGAAAGGCAGAAGTTTTGTTTGCAAATCCAAAAGTTTTGTTTGCGATTCCAGAAATTGTATTTGCGAATCTAGAAGTTTTATTTGCGAATCTACTAGTTTTGTTTGCAATTCCAGAAATTTTGTTTCTATATCTCTATGCTCTATTGTGGACATTTGGTTGCAATGACAGCAACCTGAGCACAAACATGGTTATTGTAATTACCTTAACTTTGTGTCAAAGGAAAACTAGAACATTGAGACTTCTCAGTCCTTCACTCTCCCTGCATGCAACGTATAAACACATTTGTGTATTGTATACTTTTGAGTATCTGAGAGTATTTTGTAATTGTACAAAGGTAATCCGAGGTGTGTAATGCTTTAGCTACATGTTTCATCTTTTGTATGGAGCAGCATATCTCAAACAGACTTCACTGATTCAGACGTCTTGGAATACAAATACTTTCATCCACCTTAAAAAAATTGGATGAAAGTTTCTGGCATTATTAGACATTAGATGGGAAAAATCTGAAGAAAATACACCTGTTTTATTGATGCGCATAGTGTGATTCTACGTCTCCAAAATATAAATAAAAAGTTGGATGGGTCACAGTGGAGATTCAAAGTGAGTAAATGTATTAGAAATGGTTAAATATTCCCAAATTGGCAGTTTGAATCGTAAAATATCATTATCGGCTCTCAATCTGTCAACCCTTCACAGTCGGCTCCGATAGTAACAAATTAGAGCAACATGTGTCTTTAGAGGTGAAATCATAGACACAACAACAGAGCTGTGATACTGCAGTCCATCGCTGGAGTCGATGTGAAACGTTAATTTTTAGACCAAACACAATCTATCACGCGGCCATCAGTCTGATGTGACTGTGTGCAAATGCCACCATGATGATTACAATAACCTTTATGCAGGATGAACTGAAAGCCAACTTATTTTTTGTTTTTTTTAATCACATGGAGGATAAAATGTTCTCTCTAATGTATGTTTTTGATTGTGTTGTCACCATTTGCCCAGAGTGAAATGCTGTCATTGGTTCCCACTAAAGAAAAATAAACAATGAAAAACATGAATACAGTTTAAAAAAAATTGCTCAGCAATTTCCAAGACAGCTGTTCACTGTAGTTTTTAACAAAATTATTAAAACAAAGCGGAAACAGCACATTTGTTCGGGACTACTTTCGGCGGCGGATTAACCCACATTTGGTGCTCTAGTGCAGAGGTCTTCAACAGGGGGTCCGCAACCCCTAGGGGGTCCGCGGAGGTACTGCAGGGGGTCTGCGAAATTTTTGGTTTATTAGACAATTTAATTTTTTTCCAAAGATGAATCTGTCCATTATTTTAATAGTTCGGTATTGTATGCAAGATAACAGGTATGTTTATGCATGGCTGTGGCACTAATAGACCATCACTATTTATTTTATTTATTGGTTTATTTGAACGGGACAGTGCACATTAATAAAAACATTTCTGCAAATGTGCCAGAGTTAGCCAAAAGGCTATTTTTCATCTGTAGTCCCCACATTCATTTCCACATTTATGTTTAAAATAAAAACATCAATTTGAATAGCTTGTATGCATGATTATCATGCAATTGACAGACAATGTTGATATTGGCATTGGTATCAGCTGACAAGGTATGTTTATAAATGGCAGTGGCACGGCCACCCTACTCACTGTACCTTGCACATGTTTAAAATAAAAACATGAATATATGAACCTGTGTATTATTTGAATAGCTTAGTATTGAATGCACAATAAAGAGTGGTACTAGGCCTAGTTTAATATAAAACAAAATTTTATACAATATATATAGTCGGGGGTCCCTGCTCCATCTCTCTATCAGTTTGGGGGTCCTTGGCCTGAAAAACGTTGAAGACCCCTAACGTAGTGAGTATTTGGGGCAGCAAATCCCATATACAGACGGTTTATGTGGGACTGACTCAAAATATACAACAGAATGTGTGTTCATGGTAATGTATAAACTTACCATGAACTACTTTCATTAATCTACATTTGGTGCTCATATAACTAACAATCATAACAATCACATAATTGTTTGTATAATATCTTATGAAAAGCTATTTCTCCTGCTTTTTCCTACAAATATCCACCAACACTAGCAATCAGTGCGCCTATGCAAGACCTTTCAGTGTTTAGGCAACAAAAATACTTGGTTAGGTTTAGGAGAAGATCGTGGTTTGGATTAATAAATAATTACGTAAATTACGTTACTTAAATATATAATTTATGAGTAGTATATTTATTCATGATTATAGTTTTTAAAATCAGCCTGCTTATCTTTTGGATATTTTTGTTGTCCTGTATTGATCAAAATAAGTGTTGGGCACATTGTAACCTTATGCTAGTTTTACATAAGACAGCACAAACTGGTTTCACTCAGGCTTTATGAGGCGACTTTGGATTTATATCCCGATGCCTACCCCCCCACACACACACACACACACAACAGGTGGACTGTGTCCGAGTGGAATGGTAGCCCCTGTCAGCACCCAGAGGCCCCAACGACCCCCACTATCCTCCCAGTGCATTGTGGGTGCCTCCATCCTGTTCTCGAGGCCCTGGCGGGTCGAGTGCACGCTTCCTACAAGCTGCGTCAAAATTTGGATGGGATGAGTGGTTAACTGTTCTGGTTTCCAGCTCTTATTCATCCATCCAGTACGGGCAGCTGGGAGACGTTAGCCTCCTCCGTGGGACAGATGGGATCATCCTGCTGGACTAAAAAAAAAACTTTGACTCCCGCAGCCTCTGCTGCACTTACATACATCTGCTTCAGTCTTGAGCTTGGTTTTAGAGGTTTCTGGAAAGAGTTCATTCTGAAATCAGTCTGTAAACAGGAAGTGTACTTCCGATGGAAGGTTGCTATATGTTCTGCTGAGTGTATAAAACACAGAACAGATATAAGAAAGACTGTGTTTGATTTATTCCAGAAGTGTTGCCCGGATCCAGGCACACACAAGAAAGTACGTTGGGTTATGCCACGAATGAAGATGTATTGGACGTGTTGACTGTGCCTGCCTGCCAGCACACACACACACACACACAGACACACACACACACACACACACACTACAATGATACTAGATGCGCAGGGTTCGGTACACACACACTTAGGTCTGTCATCACAGGGAATTGGACAGGGGTACGAGCAGACATGATGTACTTGGCTTCGCTCCCAATTACACAGCAAAATACATCCAAACAAAGCTGTAGCCTAAACATACACCCCCCGCCCCACACACACACACACACATTAGGGCTAGAAACTACGTTTCTTTTTAAGTGTACACAGTCACAAACCAAACCATTTTTGACTTGCAGCACATTCAACAGGCATTGGAAATCAGCAGCTAAAAATGCTGTGATACACTGCATTGGATCATTGTTGTGTAATTTGCTATGTATATGTATATTCGTCCCCACCAAATAAACATGACATGAATTAAATGAAATACTCAAACTAATGTATCAAATACAGCAGCTTGGTCAGTGCTCCCCTTTTCACACAGCCTGTCCAAGGCGAGACGTCTGCCGCTGTTATTCCGCCTTCTTGTTTAGTATTAAAGGTACGGAGGCGGAATGGGGGACAGAGTTGTTTCTCCGCTGAGCCAGTAGTGTATGAAGGTATATTTGTCTTTATTACGCAAACAAAAAAAAATGTTTTAAAAGCAAATTTCTCGCACTGCAATCAAAAATCAAGTTTGTAAGTGAAAATATATAAACTGAGAATAATTTATTTGTTAGTTTTGCTTATGAAACTAGAATTTTTGGTTAAAAAAATAAAATCTTTGGTTAAAAAAATAAAATCTTTGGTTAAAAACAAAACAATCTTTGGCTGAAAAAAAAAGCTTTGGTTGAAAAAAAAGCTTTGGTTTTGAAACCAAAGTTTTGGTTTTGAAACCAAAGTTTTGGTTTTGAAACCAAAAGCTTTGGTTTTGAAAACAAAAGCTTTGCACCAAAAGCTTTGGTTTTGAAACCAAAAGCTGAGTTGCCTCATTGCCTTATTTATCTTAGGATTTATTCCATAGCCATATTTATTTACTGATTCAATATTGAATTAAATGGCATCCCAATGTTTGTAATTTACAGTCCATTTACAAAAAGACTTTAACGTAGTGTTAAAATATATATATATATATATATTTTACAGAAAAAAAATTTCAAATCATCGAAAGATCAAACTATTATCAAATGATTACAAAACGAAAATCTGTAAAAAAAAAAATAGTGGGGTTCAAATGACAATAATAATGTCACACACACACACACGCACGCACACACACATAAAACAGACTGGCTGGTGCCTGTGTAGCCCCAGGGGTGTGTGTAGCTGCCTTAATGACGTGCTCACATCCAGGTCGCGCTGCGGCGTCTCCTTATCCTCACTCAGGGTGGAGGGATGAGCTGCAGCTACTGATTTGGGACCTCCTCCTCCTCTTCCTTCTGTTGTTGCAACTACTCCTTTTTTGCTTTTCCCATTTTCCCCTTCCCCTTTACCTCCATTGCTCTACCGTGCAAATCCTCTCTTTCCTAATCTGTCCCTCCTCCCCCTTCCTTCTCTTCTCACCCCGTCTCCTCTCCTCTCTAAACCGTTTTAACAGATCCGTCTGAGTCCATCCAAGACCCACTCTGTCACTTTATTAAGTTACAATCACACTGACAAACTCGAGTGCAGCAGTCACCGATGTTTTTCCATTGTCTTATGCGAGGTTGTGGTTTGTATGGTTTTCAGTTAAACAGTTCAAGCACGGGCATTGCATTAGTGATCTGCAATATTTAACAGTTCTACTTTTTCTGCAAACTGTCAAATATTGCATCCAGAGTATTTGTGTGTATGTGTGTGTGTGTGTGTGTCAGTGATTTAAACATCAGAATTGATATCACAACAAGTGAAGTGGTGAATGTCTAAAAGGCGAAGACAGACTGAAGAAACACACTGATTAGAAGGTGAGAGTTGAAAGAATGTGTGTGTGTGGTGAGTGAACGGGCGAATATACTTTTCCCTTTGTCCCACTCCCTGGTTTTCCAGACGTCAAAGGTCAGCTCTAATTGGCTTAATGGACTGTCCCGACCCAAAACAAAGCATATCTCAGGTCAGCTCGGATCAGAGGCCGAGGGGACCTGAGAGGAGCAACAAACCAGTAAACAGGTTGGTGTTAGACACAACACTGCCATCCAGATGCAGCCAGATAGAGTTAATGAGCAGCTCTCTCTGTGGACTCAGAGAGAGGTCTTTATCCAACCCGTTCTCACTCTCAACTTGTCAAAAAATAATGCTTGGTCAGTGGCCCATGTTGTTTGATACCAAGGCACCGAGGCACCCAATACCAGGCTTTCAACTAACTCCAATGTAAACCCACCCACGTCATTATTAGACTTTTAGAGCAAACAACGTAGTATGAAGAACAAGAATGTCTGTGCAGGGCGGGACGGTTCGATGGGTTAAACAAACACAGGACTTTGACCCAGGAGACCGCTGTTTTTTTCCCTTGTAAACAATGTTGACTTATTTTACTGTGACTTGCGTTGTTATTTTACATTACAGTTATTTTGTGTAACAAACCTACCTATTTTTACAACAAAACTTAGTTATTTTACGTAACACACTATGTTATTTTACATAACAAACAGTTATTTTGTGTAACATACATTGTTATTTTAGGCAACAAACAGGTATTTTACGTAAAAAAGTTATTTTACGTAATAGTTATTTTACGTAACAAACGTTTGTTATGTAGATAGCATTAAAGTTACATAACAAAAAGTAAGGTAAAATAAGTTATGATTGACTTTCAGTTTCAGACAAGACATGAATATTAGTCTCCTACGTAAAAGTCATGCAGACTTTATTGCTCTTTATACTACGTCACCCGACTTCCTTAACGGCCTCCCTGCAGGTCCAAGCTCACAATTACGTGGGTTGCTTACTAATTCCAGTGCATTACTTTTCCTTGGTATGAGTACGAACAGTGGATGAGGACAGCCTGAGATTTTTCAACGTAAATGTAACTGTTTTTTTAATAGTTTGTGCAAAGTGGAGTGTAAATACAGAGAGTTTGGGGGTGGTTGAGTTACAGTGAGAAAAACAGTTCATGCATTTTTGAAAGATGTGTTTATTGAATGTAAAAGCGAGCAAAGTAATCCACAGTTTAGTCCTCATTGACTTCTGTTGGGCTGACTGTGGAGAGAGTTATGAAAAAGTGAACTAGGGAGCCCACGGTAACAAAGGCAAAGAGATTATCACCAAATTTGCAGCTCTGCTGATCTTCTCGGCCTCTTTTATTTCATTATTATTTTATCTTTTTCGGCCTACAAACTCTCTTCAACATTTTTTCTATATACAGTGAAGATGGCAGGTTTAATAATTTGTTTCTGAGTAGTGAATGGAGTGCTGATTAGATATAAGAATTATTATTTATTTTCACATTTCATCTCTATATCATTCACTGTTTAGTGGAATCAAATTCTGGACTTTTTGTGAAATTTTGTTCACTACTATGCTACCCTTTAACTATATTTTACAAAGTAAATATTTAAATAACTTAAGTATAACTGTGGATACACTTGAATAAAATAAGAAGTATTACAGAAAGTGTGCAATTAGGATATATAAAAATATATAAAAGGCTTTGTGATAGTAGTCATTAAGTATTTTTACAGCATAACATGTAAATATAATAAGAACAGGGCAATAAAACAGCTTCAATGCTGCAAACAATAAAGGGAATAAAAGCATTTTTTCTAAGTAAAACCATCTGAATACAGTATTCTATGCCAAACTTGTGTTCAGCCTGTTGTGGAACGGCTGGTATCTGCTAGTTTTTGTGTCCAGAGCTTCACCTATTCTCTTCAGTAAAAGCTAAACACAAACACATTGAATGACAGTGACTAAAAGGATTTATAGAGAATGGGATCTTTGAAAAATACTGGTACAAACAATACCAAACCAGATATAGAGGCTATCAGTTTTCTATTTATCCTTCTCTCACAGACTTAGTCCGGTTGAATGCTACAACTTGGGCTCCAAGCCGCAGAGTTAGGGGCCACACCACATTTTGCCCTATTATGTATTTACGGACCAGCATCAGTTTGGCTAACAGAGTGTGTGAACTCTGTGCTTTCCAGCTCATAAATATCTGTGAGCGTGACAGGCCTGAGAGGAATGCAGTCAAGAGCTTTCGACCGGCCCCAGGAAGCTGGAGAAACACACTCACTGAGGAGTTATGATAGCTTCTAACCCTCGACCTTGTCCTGGAAAGTACGTTTCGGAACCATGTATGCCTTTTTGTCTCTGAGACAGACACGTCCATAGTGACGACCAGAAAGTGCCAGGGCTCCTTGACAGGACTTCCAGAGGGTTCTCAGGGAATAAAGATCAGTTTAAAACCATTCGGATTTAGTTCAATACACAAGTGTAGAGTTAAAATAAAAGGCCTGAGCTTAATGGACCAATTTTAGAGAGCCTAACACAAAACAAGCTGTTGCGTCTCCTTTTATCACAACTTGCATTACCCGTATATTTAACACTGGTGAGATACCAGCAGAGGGAAGGGAGCTCAGATCATCCCACTGCACACAAGTGGATCCATTGAAGACATGAACAATTATAGTTCAATGTCTAAATTCTTGCAAAGATCCTCGCAACTCTGGTTGACTGGCAACTAGGTGCTTTTCTAGAATGTAAGTGAAAAACCTGTTCTCATGTTAAACACGTCAAATACCAATGCTCGATCAGGATCCCTCTGCGTTTGATACCGACGCACCGAGGAACCCTTTAGCATCTGTATGAAAGGCAGCAGGCTTTCAACAGACTTCAATGTAAACCCACGCCATTGTTAGACATTAAGAGCAACTGCCACAGAATAAAGAGGTTGCTCAGGCTGGACAGAGGACTGACAATCATTTATATTTATAAAGATCAGCCCAGATCCCAGAACTTTAGTTACCTCTCATATACCCTATTTAGCGCATTATAACTGGAATGAACTATAGAGGATGTCTGTAATTTCTCATCCCCCTGGCCGATTTGAAACTTTTAACTCTTAATTAGTCATAGCATGTTGATTCACCATTTGCATACTTATTTAACCATTCGGTGTGCTCCTGTGTCCTCAATGGAAGACTCTGCATCCATTATATTTTTGCACTCATTTATTCATAATTTGTACCACCTGAAAAAAATGTTGAAAAAAATGTGTGGGAATGGGGAAAACATTTAAGGCAAATTGGTCCCAGATAAGGGGTCAGATTAGAAGCGATTCAATAAGGTCAACTTTGGTAAAAAAAACAAAAACATGACATGCTCTCACAAGCTAGAGAGACCAGCGCCTCCTTCTGTAGCCCTCTAAAATGTTGCATTTCTATGTAAAAACCTGTGGAGCTAACATTAGCCGAGTATGTTAGCACATCATTAACTAGCGTTAGCGCTTCTATGTTACGCTATAGCTACTAAAGGTATACTGAATGTAAACACATTCTGCTTTTGCTTTTTACCTATTGTAAAAGTGAATAAAGACCTGTAGGCTTTACAGGAACAGTCCTTAATTTCATTGTCTTCTGTCTCGATCACCAGGTGACGTGATTGGTCAACTTTACACTTTATCTTTATCTTTTGAACCTGCTTTCACAGCTTGACATCCTGGATATATCCTTTAAATGCATATTGCCAGCCCTTTTGTCTGCTTTGCTCTGAAATTGCCTTTTGTTTTATTCCAAATTGCTATTCAGGACTAAGTCCTGTCAGTGACAGTGTGGGCTCATGCGTAGCTCTGAAAACTTTAAGAATACTACATAGGATGTACTTTACAGTATTAGTGTATAATATGGAGTGGTTACTATACAAGTATGTGACTTTTTTTATTACTCTATGATTACTGTGACACATGACTAATGACCACTTTGGAAAGTAATTACGCAATGCTGAGCTTTCATGATAAATGTGAGGCATAAACCTCCAACTGTCTTACTAACCGTTTGTGTGTGTGTGTGTGTGATAGAATTATGATATGTTTGAGTCAGTAATAAGTAGGGGCAGCACGGCAACACTCACCAACATAAACAGTGTCACAGTTTTAAAAAGTCCAGACCTCCTTCTGGCTCACTGTCCCATCACTGTCTCTATTGCTCTCTCACACACACACACACACACACACACACACACACACACACACACACAC
>NW_022280206.1:231313-234408 GCF_004355925.1 Anarrhichthys ocellatus | reverse complement strand
TGGAGGAAAGATAAGGATGGGAGATGAGGTCTGTGTATGTGTGCGTGGTCTGGTCTTCACATATCAGTCAGGTCACATAGACATTGTCTCTTTATTGACGGTCTCATCATGCTCAGTCAGTGTTCTGATGTGATGGAGTTTGATTTATTACATATTTTTTGTTTCCACGAGAAGACTTGAGCGTGGATAGACTATAATGCGACAATTAGAGCAGGTTTTTTACAGTGTATTATCATCGTTTTCTGAAGTTTCCCTCTTGGGTTAGGGTTAATCAGGGATGCATCCACAGTGGGTTTAAATTACACATCTATTTGGAAAAAATGTAATGAGTGGTTTAAGAATAAAAAATTGTATTGGCTCTAGACCCATGGGTTGGCCAGTATGTTAAATGTTTTCCAAAGTCCGGCGTTCCTCTTGGGGGCTTGGGCAGAACATATAATGGAAATGTAGCACGTCTGACTGTCATGCAGGACAATGGGATTTTTGTCCTTCAACAGACCAGCAATTAACCATAACCGTTTCCCTAACTTAGTCAAGTGTTTTAGATGCCTAACTATAACCATACCTCAAACATAGTTTATTTGCTATAACCACAATTCCCTAATCTTAATAATACTATATCTACCATAAGCAGATATTGTAGAAAAAAACATAATTGAACACAATCAAGGATTCTGCAGAATGGTCCAGAGATAGGGTTGTTTTAACACCACATGTTTAAAGTCAACGAATGATACGAGCTCGACAAGTTGACACATGGAAAATACTGTTTTTAAAATAAAATATGCCAAACATTAGACACTAGTGGTTGAGAATATACTGTAGTTGTGTTCATACTAGGGCTGGGTTTTGTTTGAAGTGTTACCTGTGCCAATACGATACCAGTGTCTTGGTTCTCAAAACAAAATAATACTTTTTACATAATGTTCCTCGGTATTTCACGAGTTGCGAGTAAGAATGTGTCTGCTGTAAAAAAAGCCCCATGATAATGTACCTGAAGGGTCTGTTTCAAGAATTTTTGGAAATGTAGGGGAATTCAATGCGCTCTCATCCTGTGTTTTCCACTGTTTTCCATCAAATTTCTTGTCAGCAGCAAAGGGACATGAATAGAGCTTTGTCAGGGAATCACTAACATCATGTCATAATTTTTGTGAAAAACCGTCTTTGCATGTCCATCTATATGATATAAATCACGATTAACTAGCAGTCACACACTGAAACTTTACACGAGTCCTTTGTTACTCTCTGCACTTTCACTTAACTCTGTAAGTTAAAAATGTAATTCATTTTTGTTTTCCAGACATAAGGATACCATCATTGACCTTCTGTCTATTACAAAACTATGAAAAAAAAGATTTTTACTTTTGGGGTAGGTGAATATGTTAGTATATGAAATGCTTTTATTGTAAATGGTAAAAAAGGCTTCTGAAAACAATGGATTTGCTTTGAATTTAACTTTGTCTTGGTATGTTTGTAAGACATGATTGGTTGATTGCTGCCACTCCAATCTGCCAGCCTAAAAAAGGAATAGAAAAAAGAAGACACATACACACATATGTTTCCATCACTTTAGAGGACATTACACTGACTTACATTAATTTCCTGGAGACTTATCTGTAACCATAACTACAACAATAACTACTTGCCTAATCCTAATGCCGAGTTTACACCAAACGCGGCGCGAATAATTTGGTGTGAACGCACCTTAAGGGGAAGTTGTGGCTCAGAGGTAGAGTGGGTCGTCCAATAATGAGAATATCAGCAGTTTGATCCCCAGCTCTTCCAGTACTTGTATGTGTCGAAGTGTTCTTGGGCAAGACGCTGAACCCCCTCGCTCCTGGGCTGTCCCCTCAGTGTGTGAATGAGCATTAGTTCAGATCCTGATGGGCAGGTGGCACCTTGCATGGCATCCATGTATGAATGTGTGTGACTGGGTGAATGTTGACATGTAGCGTGAAGTGGTTTAAGTACATTTACCATTTGACCTTAAACCAAGTCTTCACCCTTTAATGTAATGATTTATGTAATTGGGACAACCAATTGACCCCATTTTGTCCCAAGATTATAATTAGATTTATGTCCCTACAAGACAGGTAAAACACTGAAAGCTGTTTACTGGTAAATTTGGACTCAAACTTAAATAGACTCATTAAAAAAAAAAAAAAAGAAGATGAATCTGTTACACATACCATCTGGAGCCTTAAACGACAACTCGTCTTGATCCTTAATGAAACCTAAACAAATTCCAACACTCAGACTCTTGACGTGGCTTTACAGCAAAACGCCGCTCCGCTCCTTGACTTAACCCGCTCCTGACTTCATTAAAGTCATGCGGGATGAATCGGGATCGGCCCACAGTAATGTAAAAAAGGCTGCTTTGCAACTGTAAATAAACATTAGGCTAATGGAGACGTGGAGTGTGGCTGGGGGACCTGTCGCTCAGCCTGCTGGGTGATTGAGTTTAGCGCTGATGTGGAGTTGATGGAGAGAGTCGCGGCTCCCTGAAAGGAAATTAAGACGCTATTTTGTCACCCACGTCTGGCCTCGTAGACGAGATATTGCTTTTATCCTGAGGCAATAAAAGTGTCAAACACACACACACACACACACACACGCACACACACACACACACACACACACACACACACACACACAGGCTGGGACACTTATTCTGACGCTCTAAAATACACACACTGTGTTTGTGCACGCATGCAGAGCAAATGCATACGATTGCGCACAAAAAAGCATGGCTGTAAACACACATACACACGTTGTATACTGTAACACCAACAAACATGGGAACATGTGAACTTGCACTGACATATACACGCACGCACGCATGTAGACTCAAATCTGCATACAACACATGGTGGAAGGAGGAGATGCATACACATTTATAGAGACAGAAAGACACACACGAACACACCATCCACCAGGAGGTTTAATTACTGTCCTCTCTTTTGGTTTCCCTCTCTCCTGCCCACTGCTGCAAGATAGATCTCAGTGTCAGAGCGGCTGACAGATTGAGACAGAGCACAGGTACCACCGCATATGCACACACACACACACACACACACACACACACACACACACAC
>NW_022280206.1:212298-231303 GCF_004355925.1 Anarrhichthys ocellatus | reverse complement strand
CACACACACACACACACACACACACACACACACACACACACGTGAGCAAAAAAAAAGCATCTCCCTCATTCTGTTCTTCTGTTTTCAGCATCCCCCCTTCTTCCCCAACACACACACACATATACACTCCTTGCCTGTCCCCTCCCCCCCTCGCCGTACCTCTGCTATGTCTCCCATTCTTCCATGGTTACGGTGGTTCACTGTGTGAGTAAATACTGTTCCTGAGTCAGTATGGTTGGTTTGGATTAAAGACTGCGGGCTGAGCTCAGTTTACGGTGCGGCGTCCACACACACAAGTGCTCCACATAAACACCACTTTACAGTGTAAGAGGAGGACATACATCTAGCTCGCTGTTGGTGGAGTGGACTGTGAAAAGATGGTTCTTAGAGAAGGGGAAATATCTTTCACAGCTTTTTGAAAATCATTTTGTTTTGACCAAATATTTACAGTTTATAAATCATTTCGTACTTTGGTTGTCAATGTTGTGGCATTTTTTCTGAGAAAAAGTTGTAGTTTAATGAGATTTTCCTCATCTTAATGGTCAAACCTCAGTGGGTGGAACCAAATGACTATAGTATGTTGAAGAAGGTCTGGTCAAAGTATAAGTATGAATGTAAAAGTATGGTAATTTACTTGTTGGCATTGATGATTGTGGGTGGTGACAACTATAGATTTGAGCATGCAACCTTTTATCAGGTTTCAGGCCCCATTCCTGTGTTGTAGGAAAATGTACTGCCGTCTGCAGGCAGAAGATAATGATAGTGAATGGCGTTCATGTGGACAAACCCCAGAATTACATTCATAATAGAAAATTCTTAATCTCACCATTGACGTCTAATGCCAATGTTCTGAGACAATTCAGGAAGTGGTGTATCCTTTATGTAGTGAGGTGGAATGTAAAGGTGTGTGGATTAGCATGTAGCGCATCAGATTTAATTTCCTGATGTAGCAACACATTTTATTCAGATAAAGGCATTATGAGATAATTACTGATTCGCCTGGTTTCATTTGTGAATTTTTTGCGTATCTACGAGAAAATACTTCTTGCATGAGGCCTTCTGTGTTTTGCTGAGACACACTGATTGTGTACATCAGGGGTGTCAAACATAGGGCCCGCGGGCCGGATTCGGCCCGCCACGTCATTTTGTGTGGCCCGCGAATCCGTCAGATAAAAAATAAAAAATAAAAAAAATAATAATAATTTAAAGTTAGACTTGATAATAAAAATATCCCCATAGTCGAAATTATGAGATAGAAAGTCGAAATTATGAGATAGAAAGTCAAAATGATGAGATACTTAAACACACAGTCATAGAAGCAGCTCTTTGGCTGGTTACTGTACACTTGAAATGGAAATGTATTGTGAATACATTGAAGACTACTTTAAACGTGGCTTTAAAACACATGAAATACTTCACGTGGGATTGTGCAAACACACCCTTGAAAGGATTTTAAGCATTGAACAAAGTTATTGTAATAACTTGTGTTTGATATTTGTCTTTGCTATTTTCTTTAAAAGTTTGATCTTTGAT
Organism: Anarrhichthys ocellatus; assembly: GCF_004355925.1. Classification (NCBI taxonomy): domain Eukaryota; kingdom Metazoa; phylum Chordata; class Actinopteri; order Perciformes; family Anarhichadidae; genus Anarrhichthys; species Anarrhichthys ocellatus. Next base: position 229,770 of record NW_022280206.1, on the reverse strand, counting down.
AGAGTAATGTGGGTTTCTTAACCCTAAATTAAAAGGATTTAAGTTATAATAACAGAAATGTGCTTAAATATATTTTTACATTTATATAACTGCATGTACAATATTTTTACACTTGAATAAACAATAATCAAATGCAGAGAGTTATTTAACAATATGTTAGGAGTAGTTACATTTACACAGTCTTACATTTACAACCGGCCCTTTGAGGGCGACCGTGATGCTGATGTGGCCCAGAGTGAAAATGAGTTTGACACCCCTGGTGTACATAATTTGGTTTTTATTTCATTTTACAACAAAACCTCTGAATTTACTGATGTTGTAACATCCGTTTATTTTGAACATATTGTACTATATCATAATTATATTGAATGTTATAAATATTATTATATTACACAGAACTTTTTATGTCGATATAATACGAACAAAAACCTCTTGCTCCGGTACAAATGGATCTCCATGCTGTGTGGCAAGATGAATTTGCACCCAAAATGCTATCAAAACTTAATCACCAACGCAGCCTCCATGATTTTTAACCAAGAAAGAGGCAGAAAAAAGGAGAAGAGAAAACAAAAAACTTTAAAAAAGAGATGCCGATTCACAGTGGACTAATATTATGAAATGACCTCTGTGTATGGTGATATATGTATGGTGCTGTAAGTAATTTGAGGTGGAATTTTTACTCGACAAATTACAGACATGTTCTTGACTAAGATCACAGATGACCTCCGCAATTATTGCAAACTACCTGAGGTCTCCAGGAAATACTAGTACCGCATGGATAAAGCTTAACAAGCATAAATTAAAATAAGTAAATGTTGACTTTTGGTTTCATACACGTCACAAACAGTAGCCTCCTGAGTGAAAGTCCTGTTTGTTTGACCCATCCATCCACCAACAACTTCCTCCCTACATGGACAGACAATGATTAGAAACATTTTTGTGATACATAAAAAACATAATCCTTGAGAAAATATGCTTCCCCTAAAAAGTGACTGACGATGTAGTTTTGTTGTATGAGGACGTAGTTTTTAGGAGACCAGTTTGGATGTTGTTGAACCCAATTTTAAACAGATTGACACTGGCTGTCATTGAACATAATCTAGGGTTTTAGCAGAATCGTCCAATATCACTATTCTTGTCTGGCAAAAGGGGTGTTGCAACATACCAGTATTGACCATAACCTTGATATTTAAAAACGAACTAATAATATTGTGTTAATTATAATGTTAATGCCTGGCTCAAAGGCTGCAACAAAGATGAGTAGATAACCAGACAAGTTAATAGTAATAAATAGGCACATACTGTATATTGTAAAGGATAACGATATCTAACCAAAACAAACGAGGAAAGTCAGTAATTTGTTATGTAAGCATGTGTGGATGGGTGAAAATGGCTGACGCAAACAAAACCACAAAGGCAACTGTGTCAGCAGAGGGAGAGAGCTCCATGTTGAGGTGGTGAGCTTTTATCGCCAAAACGCCACCAGGCTCAGGTGTGGCTCATTAACTATCGAGATAAGATTAGGAAGAAACGACCTCTCTGAACTCGTATTTTGAATGTAATTCTTTTGCAAAAAATAGAAAACCATTGAAAAACCCCACTCAATTATCAGCCACCTGCACCCAGAATGCACCTGTGAAAACACTTGTAAGCAGTTAGATCACTTAGAAATCAGAGCTTGAACGCATTCAGGTTTGCGCAATAATAGAGGCCAATTCTGGACAGAGAGTTAGAGTGCAGTAGCTGCAATATACTGTATTTAGTTGACAGTACAATAACGCAACTATGTTCATGTCATCTTCAGTTAGTTGTGTCTGTTATTGTTATGAGTATATGAATTTTGCGAATAAACCCACTGCATTTGTGTTCATAGCCTATATTTAAGTGTTTCATACTGCAGTTAGCATGTGGAAACAGCTATTTATTTGATGTGTGTAAAGTTGTGATATAACTTTTAGAATAGTTTACATAGTTTTGAATGAAGTGTTTGTTTTTGTAAGATATTCTATATGTTGCATATGTTTTTTTGTAAATAGTATCAATGTGGAGAGCATTAGTTTCCAAAATTGTATTTTAGGAATTGCAAAAAACTGTAAAACCTAACATCTTATTGTAGTTATCAAATAATTACTAATGTTGTAAATAATTGTTGTATTTTGTGACAATGTATTACATCATCAGTAGAAATAAGTGTAATATCAGACTTTATTGAGGAAGGGGAATTAGATAAATGTTATATTTGGACATGTTATTACGGCCATTAAACATTGTAATTCCTCATTCCTCAGTACTCTCTGAATCAGCCCAGCTTCTCAGCTTTCTCACCGTAAAACACATTTTAAATGAATGCAGTAACATACCTTTAGTTCACATTATCATAATCATACTGCTTGTTGTCAAAGGTTATACGTCAACATGCATAATTAACCAAGATGAAAAATGAAATGCAGCACACACATACATTTCCGTGGCATTAGCTCTGCAGGTCTTTGCATTTCAATGAGCTGGTGTAATGAACCTCCACTTCCACGTGGTGGAGGATGAGGCAGTTTTTACTAAACCTAAATGTACTTAAATGCAACATGCCATCCATGTCAATATGAAAACAAACATCCATACTATATATGATATTGACTGTTCATAAAGGGATAACTTCATGCTTTGGATTAGCATCAATAACTAACAAAACTTAAAATTTGTTTTACCAAGTTCAAGCAGCTTTTTAGCATTTCATGGTAATTATGTGATGGATATGATAACATGGGAGTTTTATGGTGAGAATCATTTGACAAAGTTATAATACTTTTCAGTGGTGGGACAAAATTGAGAAGGGTGCACATGATAATGTTTCTAGTCCTCAAAACTGTTGGTATTTTGAGTCACATTTCTGATGGGAAGTTTCACTGAGAGGATACCTGCTCTATTGCATTTCAAATGAGGTCTAAATTTCTTTATTATGTTTTTACCTTTCAAATATTGTTCAGATGTAGTAAAAAACTGTGGGTTTGTGACCATTGCCTTGTTAAATTGCCTTCTCTCCTCCTCTTCTTCACCTCTGTCTGTATGCATTGATGTCCCATTAATGCTCATTGCTAACTTTACTTCTTCCCCGGAGTATTTGTGCTTTCTCGCCTCACAGGTTCCCATGACAGCAGTTTTATCTGGACACTGGTCCTTCAACCATCCATGGCCCTGCTGACACCTACTACGATCTTCATTATTAACCCCATTACCGATACCATTAATGCACAGTACTGATTTTGTCTCTTCCCCGGAGTCCTTGTGCTTTCTCTCCTCACAGGTTTCCATGGAGCATGGTTTCATCTGGACCCTGGTCCTTCCTCCTACCATGGCCCTGCTGACTCCAACTGCTAATATCACTTTTATTATTACTCGCATTACTATTTCATATTACCGATACCATTAATGCACATTATTGACCTGCTTCTTCACCAGAGTCTCTGTGCTTTCTCGCCTCACAGGTTCCTGTGTATCCGGGTTATACCTGGACCAGGTCTTGCCTCCTGCCGTGGTTCTGTCATACATTGAATGTGCTGTAATTACATTGAATGTGTTGTAATTCACTATCCTGTTCTACAATTGACATCTATTGCACTTCTGTCCATCTATTGCTCCCCCACAGGTTTCTTCCACTTTTCTCCCTGTTAAAGGGGTTTTTTGGGGGAGTTTTTCCTGTTCCGATGTGAGGGTCCCGGGACAAGAGGATGTCAAATGTGTACATATTGTAAAGCCCTCTGATGCAAATTTGTAATTTGTGATTTTGGGCTATACAAAAATAAATTAAATTGAATTGAATTGAAATTAAAGATAATGCAACAAATATCATAAGTGGTACACCATTAACTGCACTGATTTGCTGCAGAAATTTCATTGCAGATCTCGACATGAGAGCCCTGACGGGAGCTAATTTCTGCCTTCAAAAAGAGGGCATCTGAAAGAAGGAGACCATTTCAGAGCCATGATGTCATCTACTGGCTTCAAGTTCAAGCAGCTCGCCTTGAGTGGTGACTGTGTGGTCGACTCTTCCACTGTTCTACTGCAATGGAAAAGTTTTATTCTGCTATAGGTTTGGTTTTTCCTCTTTACTGCCATAAAAACTTCCCATTATCTTAGCAATGGAAACTGTGAAAAAAAAATCCAGGATATATCCCATAATTAACAAAGATGTGTACAACAGACACCATTTAAACCAGAAGCTGTGAATGCAGCTGTTCTTTAAAACAAACCTGCAGCAGAGCGAACACAAGGAGCTGTTGACTGGAGTAAGTGCATGTACATACTTTTCATAGGTCTCAATGGTGATGAAGAAAAATGATCTTTGAAAATGAGTTGTTCTTTCAAATAGCATATGCAGGGAGGACACGCCCCCTTGTGGTTCATAGCGGTAGATCATGGTAGAATGGAATGTTAACTAAATGCCCAGCATCAGTTTCAGCGTCAAAGGACCAAAATTAAACGAGTAGAACAAGAGACCAAACTATAGCAAAAGCAAAGAAAAATAATCACTTGGTATCACCAAGAAAACTCAAAGTAAACTGTAATCTTATTTAGTCCTGAATAGACAAAGCCAAGTGGCAGTGACATGAGCAACACAGACAAACCACTATGAGAACACACCACTGTGTCAACAACAACAGCAGTAGACAGAGATACACTGCAGTCTGTAGACAGACACAAAAAGTAATTTTTTAATTAGAATTAAAAAAAAACTGACAATGGTATAAAAGCAGCAAAATGTGTCTGAGCATGTCAAAGCCAAACGGGAAACCAGACGGACACATGGAACTGTGGGAGAGAGACAGAGAGATTTGATTCAAAAAATAAATAAATGTTAATTAAAATTGTAAAAAATCAAAAGATTGTTTCCATGCCAATAGATAATTTCAAGACACAACAACTTCAATGACACCAACCCAAATAGAATATTAAATGTCTCCACTACTATCAACCTACAGGACATAATGCAGCATTATAGCAACACTGTTTAATTAATGATCTTTGTTGGTAATTTCTTAATCAAATCTTAAATCAACCCAGACCCTGGCCTTCACTAAAGAGATGAAAACAGGAAGTGCTTCCTGTCCTGTTTTCTACATTGTTCTTCCTGCTGCTGTAGATTAACATTTTGGCATTTCCTACTGTAGCCCATGTATCCCTATTTTAGTCAGTATGGGGCCCCGGGTTTGTTAATTCAGTAAACTTTATTTATAATACAGAAGGTTGTGTTGTCCTGTTTCTCCTTTACCGAGAAAGGTCAAGCCAATGCTGAAGTGCCTTAAATTTTCATTCTTTCCAATGGCCAGCAGGGGGCGACTCCTCTGGTTGCAGAAAGACGTTTTTCACATTCTAGAGAAACAAGACCAGTTTAGTTTACCACGTCCAGCAATCAAGCTGTTGGCCAGCGCTTTTGACACAATTTTTTTACACCGTACATTGAAGAGACATACAATGCCATTCTTAGATCTCCAGTTTTTGGTAAGACATTTTAAGCCAGAGAAGATTCCTATCAGCCAGTTGATCCTGAGACTCTGTCTGAACAGCCTCAGGACCACAACCAACCTCATCAAACCAAACCAATTCATCAACGAATAAAAAGGAAAGTACATCACATATTGGAAGGAACACAGATTACATTCAAATGTTGTCTGCCACTAAAAAGAGACTTCCTTAATTCTCAATTAATATATACGTAACAGACATAAAGAAACTCATATTTAATTGGGAAAATGCCCAAATGTGAGATGTCATTACCTGAGGACAGCTAATGGAACCTGATCTAACTCTATATTCACTTCTTTTTTTAATTATTAGTTATTAATAATATATCAGTCAACCTGGTTAGCAGCCTTATAATTCCCTTTGTTTATTAAAACCTGACTGATATACATTATTTGAACTGTAAATCATTTAGTGAATCCATTTGCTATTTGAACATGGTTGCTCTGCATGTTTGTTCGTTTTCTTTTTGTATTTGGTCATTTTCAATAATTTCAAGCTGTAGTGTTCTTGTTCAGTGTGTCGAAACTCTGATTTAAACACCGAGCTAAACCACAGTTAATGAAGACAGAGTCGTAGTAATTTTCACCCTTTTTACTGTCACTTTGTTCCTTTAACATGTTGTGTGGTGAAAACTGAAAATACAAACAATACAAAATATTCAGTCTTATTGTAAATACAAACATACATAGATCATTTGAACATCAACAAACATTCATAAAAAACACTGGCATTGTTCCAAACTTATATATAACACAAACCTATTTAAGTGACACATCAAACCCATTTGTCAAGACAACTGTACTGATATAAAATGCCCACTATGTCCAATGTCAAATAGAGTACTTACAGCATTGCTCCTAGGATGCTTCCAGGTGGATGCGAGCAGATTACACCTCTGAGCATGTGGCTCTCTTTTGTTTGACTTCAACCAATGAAGCTACCAAAGCCGGAAGTGACAAAACCGGAAGTGATCATGACTTGAACGAAAAGACAACATTACAATACTATCTTTTCGTTTTGTAATGAGCATAAACAAATTATCTATACAAAGTAGAAAAATGCCTTTAAAAGGCAACACACAAGCTCTTACAACTGATATACTAATCACTGTGTGATAGACAATCTAATGTAGGGCATAAATACAACCACTCAAACCATCAACCCTCAAAGAGTTCTTTAATTAAGTGAGGACCTAACAAAATGTCCTCACTTTTCACATATGTCCTCACTCAGAAGGTCTAAAAGTCAAACTAGTCCTCACAAAGATAGGTGTACAATCAATACACACACACACAGTCGTGTTTTCATGACTTTTGGGGAGAATACATTGACTTTCAATAATTTCCTGATACCCTAACCTCGACACAACCTTACCCTAACCAAGTATTCAACTTAAAATGTAAGGATTTATGTTAAAATGTGATGCCATTGTCCCCATTTTGTCCCATAAAAAGGAGGGTCGTCCTCTGGAGTGGAATTATACCTACCAGTTCCTGGGGCTTATGTTCCTGAGCGTAACTGTGCACATAGGGATCTTTGTATTTTGTTTAAATTGCACTTCACATAAAGTTCTGCACTATTGTTGTTCTTTATGAGAGTATATGTTTGTAACTTTTGTTTACACCATATATAACAGACCATTTTTTGTAAGCATTAGAAACAGTTTGGTCCTGTAACGACACACAGCCGTTACCTACTGCGGACAGTATTAAGGTGATGTGATGACGTTACAAAGGAAAACTCTCACACACACACACACAATGTTATTGGATAGATTTCTTTGTAGGACTGTGAATGCTGGGAGCCATGGGCACAGCTGGGACAAAGATGTTCCTTTTAGTTCTCCCTGCAAACAAACAAATAGACAATTGCAATGAGTGACTGATTAAACCGGCCAGATTGTAAGAATGTCTAATTAGTTATGTGGCAGAACAATATTGCATGTATATATATTGCCAAGATAATAGTTAATTTATATATGGCAACAACTCACCTCTGCATGTTTCCTCTTCTTAGAGTGTTCGGGCTAAATAGTTCACCAGGGTCTTGAGCAATGATTTATAGTTCCGGGAAGTACCAACTACAGGAAGCGGGTAGGGGTGATGTAGAGATATGTGTTGCTCTGTTTATTTAGATTAATTATTTATTCATAATTTACTCTATTTATAGGTATGGTAAATATTGGTAAATTATTATTGATATCTTTGGGGTTGGTGAAATCATGTGACTATTTATTGTACATATATTCTTATCGATATACTTACCTGTAGATGGTCTGTCTGGTCTAATTAGAGTCACCAGGTGTACAAAAGGGAGCTCAGTTTGTTGTGTAGGAAGACAAGTTTACACTGGTGTGATCTTTGAATATCCAAAAAAAATGAAGCTTCAGCTGAAACCTCGTCCGGACTCCTGATCTGCTCATTTCCCTCCATGGCTGCTATGGCATCCTAACAGTCCTAATCTTCTAAATATCACAAAGTAACCTGTTCTGGAAAATGAATGACAAATCGTTCATATTAAACAGATTTCAAACCTTTAGCCCAGGGATGGCCATGAAAAATATCCCAATGAAATATATTTTTCGTTAGTCTCTGATCAGACATCTTCACAAGTCTAATCCAAAGTCAAAGCATTTGACACTTATGTCTGATCCCCATAATGGCCAAAACAGATGTAGATTCGTGAACCTCCAAGAAGGATCGAACAGCTCTGTGATGCAGTGTTGCAACTTGTGTGGTCACTGAAACCCCAAAGACCAGCATAGTCAGACACAGGACAGGACATACACATGAGTTATAGAGTTGTGTGTAAGTATGGAATCCTAGGGCCTTTCTCAATATGCATACTTGTCTGTGCTTGTGTTCTCGTGGACTTGTGAAACGTCATCAGTCTCAGCCCATGTACTGTTCCAATTCAAAGTTTGCATCGAGCCAAGCACGGTCCAAATACCCGGATGTGGCTTGCCCCGCCCATTTTACCGGGGATGCATCGGAGGTTACTTGTCTGTACTTGGGACAGCCAAATATCCCAGAATGCATTTTGCATTTTGCCTGATCTCGGCAGTAAATCCCGCCAGCACCGGGGGCTCAGCGCTCACGGTGCCCGCCTAGAACAGCCTGATCTCGGCAGTATACCCCGCCAGCACTGGGGGCTCAGCGCTCAAGTTACCCGCCTAGAACAGCCTGATCTCGGCGAGTCTTTTTGAAACTTGCCGCTGGTATTGATATCTCTGTAGCGTTTTCTTCGTCGGCAAAGCATACAGCAATCCGGATATGATCTATATATACTGTATATATATATATATATATATATATATATATATATACACATACATATATATATTAGTGCTGGGCAAGTTAACGCATTATTATTGCGTTAACGCATTAATTAATTAACGCCGACAATTATTTTACCGCGCGTTAACGCAGTTTTTTTTTTATTATTAAGCGGATATTTTTAACACAAGAACCGATCGGTGAACAGCTGTGTTTGTGTGGCGTCTCTTCCTGTTTCCTTCACCTACATTCCCCTGGGTCCTAATTCCCTCCATGTACAGCTTCTTATCACCCTTAATGTACCAACGTACATTTATAACAAATACCACACATATTACGGTAATCAGCGTTGCATTTGTGTCTGACCAAAATACCAAAAAAAGAAATGATTCATTTAAATTATTCTTTTAGAGTTTTTAAAGTGTTTTTGTTTGGAATATGTATAATAAGCATATCATTTAGTACTGAGAATTTAACAAACAAAAAAAAAGAAAAAACATGACGTAGATAGGTTTGCAGTTTTCAAGTTGTAAATTTCAAATTGCATCTATTACCACATGAAAATAAAGTTGTGAACACCGGCTGAATATCTATTATTAGCATCATAACTGTATTTTAACTGCTACTGTGTAAAGGGAATACTGCTGTTAAAGAGCACCTTATTTGTTTAAAGTTTTTGCAAACCAAATGTTATTGCACTTTTGTTCAAACAGCAGTACTTTTAAAATAAAAGTGCGCAATACACTTCTTTTGAATTAATTATTGAATTTTGCGCATAACAATGTGATTAATCGCAAAAAAATTGTAATCGTTGCCCAGCACTAATATATATATATATATAAATCAGTGGCGGGCCGTGCATTTTATACATGGGCCTTCACAGCTGTCCTGCAGCTGAAACACCTCATTATGACGCCACAGCTACGGTTATTATTTGTTTCGTGTAAAAATAAAGCTCAACTCCTATAAATACACTAACTGCAGAGTGCAGATACATGAATACGCTGAGAGTGCTCTCCTCTCTTCTCTGACTGCAGCTGGGACTGCTGCGCGAGGCTACTGTGAGAGTGACCGCCTGTGAGTGCTTTGGGGCGGCTCACAGCAGCACCCGCTGCTCGTTCACGACAGTGCAGAACGGTACGTGCTTTCATGTCAGAGTCAAAACACCAGAAAAGTCTCCAACAACACCAGAAAAAGTCGCTAGATTTGTCACTAGTAGCTTTTGACAAAAAAAGTCGCGAAGAGGGTTCGGAGAGTCCCCAGATTTAGCAAGAAAGTCGCCAAGTTGGCAACACTGGCCCCGACCAAATGTGTCCCCAGAGCAACATTGGATGTAACAATAGTTCCTATCACATATAAAACCAAACAAAAATCAATCTTCATGAAAACAAGTTGTACAAATGGTAATATATAAACAAGCATATTAAAGCTACTGCAAATGTAAAAACAAAAGCAGGTCACTTACCAAAGCTGCTGTTCACTATTCATAGACAAGTCCATCCTCCTTTCTTTGATTACAAAGAGTTTAATCCCACGGTTGTTCAGTACATCAGTACGTTTTAGTTCCAGTAAGAAGTCCTTCTCGATTCATGGACGCCAGTGATGACAGTCGAGCCTCCCCAGTTGTATTTCTTGAATACGTTTTAATGCGTTTGAGGGCTGAAAATGTCCGCTTGGCAGAGGCAGCAGATTGTCACCGCCCAACATGTCACGCTAGCCCACTGACAAATCACGTATGGCTAGGCCAGCTAGAAGGCTCTGGCACGTCAAAGAATACGCCCAATATGTCAAACTAAAGATCTGATTGGTTGAAGACAATGACAATCAACAATATCTTCCCCATTCACTTAAACTGCAAAGGGATGCACTTGTGAGTCTGCAGGCCTTGGTCCTCTCTTCTTACCTAGAAACACAAAGGTGAAATCTGATTGGATAAAAGCTCTACTTAAAACAAGCTGCACTGGAAGCAGAGCAACTGAGGAAGACAGTAGCTGTGCAATGATAAAATAAGCTAATGGGAAAAAAAATGATAACACATGTAGTGTATTTACGAAAAATTATTAAATTATAAAATAGCTATAACTTTGTGATTCTGTCTAGGCCAGCAGAGAAGGCTTAGCTGGCCCTGATGGCCAACCACTGATATATATACACAGCCAGAAAACAAATCTGCGAAGTCCTTTTCCCATTTTGTAGTACATCTTCAGATGTAGTAAAATTGATCAACCACAGGGTGTCAGTAGAGGAACAGCAGACGAGTCACCTCAGCACTGCTTCTCTGGGCATGAGAGAACAATTAACCTGAGGAAGACCAACGAGGATCCTCCCAGGACCTTTTTTAAAGCTCTATTTTGATGCTTTTTTATGCACTCTGGCACCTTATTCAAAGTACACACAAAGTACATGTCATGAAATGTGTATCTCAAAAAACGTTTTATTTCCACATTAACTATGAATTGTGATGTTAAACATATTAGTAGTTGTTAGTCATTGGTAATAGATATAGTTATTAGGTATTAAATGTATTATGTTAAGAGTGGTGAAATGTATCTACAGTACATTTACTCAATCTCTCTCGCTCATCATTGCGAGGTTATGATTTAAAGGAATATCGCATTACATATGATTGAAGAGTTCAAGTAATACATGGAAAGTTTTAGTTGATCAAGACTAAGTGCTTTGTCACTGCAAGCCAGTGACAGCGTGATACAGAAAGGTCGATTTTGAGAAGAATTTAAAAAAAAAGAGTTGAATTTGGTCGGGGTTAATAGTGTAAACTGCTGCCAAGAGATTGCAGACTGTATATATCCATTCAGCTATATTTACCTTTTTAATACGGGCCTGCAGACATTTCGTAGGTGCTACATCATAACATTGCTGACAACAATGCTCATTTCATCAGGGATGAAATTGAGGTCCACACACTAATTGAAAAGCACTTAGCTATTTTGACACACAAAGAGACATTTGAGGGACATATGTGATTTTTTTTCTATGATGAAATTGAGGAATTCTGCACCAGTGGGCCCAGTGGCATCACGTGATAGACCCCAGAAGTTGTAATTCACCTCTTTTGGCCACTATGTCAAATCTGGTTCAAAGTTCAGCACTCCTCCTTGGGGGCATCTGTATTAAGGACAAACGCTTCCACGCTGGAAAGCCATGTCAAGTACGAAATTACTGACCTTGTTGGTCCGTCCCTGCTCCCAGAGTTCTGCCCATCTACACACCGTCTCTGAATCAGCCTCATTCGATTTTTTCCCAGCCAATCAGCTTCCCGCCTGTACTCCGGCAATAGGCTCGTTCGAGATGAGCCAGTCCTGCGCAGAATCGATCGCCGGACGATGCATGCAGGTTCGATTTTAGAGCCAGGCGCCGCAGTTGCTCTCTATCGACTGCATAACCCAGGGCATGATGGGAAACGCCTGGCTGTCGCCAGATCAAAGAGCTGATTGGCTCTTAGATTTAACAACAAACAGCACGTTTTGTAGAAAATCCTATTTTTCTGTGTAATTGTAATATTTAATGCTCGATTGGTGGCTATTAGTCTCATGTTGTGCAATGAAGGTTTAATCTAAAAACATATCTTGTGTGATTGATAATAATAACGCTTATGTATACACACAAGCAACAAAGTGTTTCACAGGCAGACATAAAAAGAACAAAGGATAGCATACAATGCAGATACACGCACATTTCCACATGAATATATATATTTACAAACACATAAATAAATCCAGACTTAGGTCTGCAAACTACAAGTAGCCTACAGATCGGATCTAACAGGATGTAACTGTTTCTTTGACTTCCTGTTTATTCTTTGAAGGAGGATGAAAACTGTCCGACTTGGCCTCAGTTTTTTTCCAAAACTCCCTGCTGCTGCCGCCTGCTCTCGTCCACTTTTCAGGCGAGGCGCAGTTCATCTTGAACAAGCCTATCGTCACCTCATTCCCCCTCACCTGAGCTTCTCCACCTGCACTTCATCCTCTCGTCAGACAGTTTGTATCAAAGTTCTGGTTTTCGGTTCGGTCTTTGTGTTGGGTCCTTGGTTTTTTTGTTCTGTGATTATCAGTTTGTTTTGTCTGCATGAAACATAAATAAAGATGATTTTCTTTGTGCTCCTGTTGCCTGCAGTCTGTTTGGATCCTCCTGCTCTACTTTTCATGACACACCTAACCTGACCAAAACTGTGGCAGATCAGGAGATGGGCAAATTAAGAATTTTTGTCATGTGTAACATCTTTTGGAGGGTGCACACAAATTATATATTGTCCCCGACGTATTGGAACAGCGATTCGCATCGGAAAGTGGATCTGTGAACATTTTTCAGATTTATAATCTTTTCTTTTTCTTTCTTACAAATGTTTAGTAGCTAGTTTAACAAAAAATGTGGGGTAACTTCTTTTTGTCATAAGAACCGTTGTATGATGATATATTGTCCAAGGGACATACATGAGGGGGTCCATGGTATCTTGTAGGTTTTTGGCTGAAAAAAAAGAACCTCTGGAGGAGTTCACCCACCCATCCATCCATTTTTTTATACCTTAAGTGGAAATGTATTTGTCAAGTTGCATTGTGAGCCTAGAGAAGTCCTGTGTTATTGGAAGAAATGTCAACCAGTTTAATGTGAAAAGAAGTACAAAATATGACATTTCTTTGCTGTATAATGATGAGCCAGAGGTTAGAGTTGACACTTGTTGTCAAACTAATCCTGTAGTCTATGTAGACTGGGCCCTTTGAACAAAACATGTAGGCCTACTGTCATCTAGGTAAGGGTTATCTCCACTTCTGGTGTCATGTTTAAAGAATAACATGCGACTCTGTGAAACATGATGACTCTAATATATCCAGCAAAAAGGCTGCTTTTCTTCGGTCCTAAAAAAAAAGCTTGTTTTCACCCAACAACAGACATCGTATTTGTTTTGCTGGATGTTTCAAATTTCTAAATTTATCCCACACTGAGTCTCTGTTGTTGGTTGCCCTGAGACAATCACAGATTGGATCGCTTCCTGTATCCTTCTTCAGGTCACAGGAGAGCTGTCCATCCAATTGAATGGCAATGACTAACTGAAGATAAGCTGTCCAATTTGTGTGTGTACACAGTCGGCGCGGAGGCACACTACAGACACATGCCTGTCATTCTTTGTCCGCGGAACATCCACAGCAGCTGTTCCTCAGCCGGGACTCTCCGTCCAGCTCGTCTGTCATCGTCGCATTATTAATGGGACGGCATCGTTAGGCGGCAAAGTTTAGTCTCATGTGTTACGGGGATAGCAGAACGATCAGACCCAGGTCACAACTGTCATCAGTACAACAATAGTGAGTCTGAATAAAGAAAGAAGCGTAATGTCATGTAGAGTGGAGCAAATGCAGGAGAATCCAAAAAAAACCCCACCAAGGATCCAACAAAGACGGAACCAAAAATCAGGACTTGGATACAAACTATCTGACAACAGAATGAAGTGCAGATGGAGAAGCTCAGGTGAAGGGGAATGAGGTGATCAGACAGGGAGCTGATTGGCTGTGAAGAACTAACGAGGCTGATTCAAAGCAGGTGTGGAGAATCGCAAAGGAGGGAGAGGCCGTACAGGAACATGGGAGAAAAAAAATACAGAAAACAATTCAGTCACACACTGAGTTGATTTGATGTACCATCCACTGCAACTTCCTCTTTATTTTGATGCATTATAACCATAGACTGTATATAAGAAGTGGACGTAGTCATCATGATGTCACCAGTTGGTTTCTGGACTACCGTTTTGAAGCCTCAAGTTCAAAGATTTCGTCGTCACCATCTTATATTACGGTCGTCTTGGCTTTTTTGCAGCCAATGAATGGAAGTTACCATATTTGGAATGCGAAGGAGTGACGTAGAGACGCCATATACGGCTTTGGTAGCATCAGCGACCTGTCAATCACAGTAAGCTAGCCCTAACACATACTCTGCTGAAGCCCCCCTAAAATGTTCTTCAGCCCCCCAAATAATTTGCCATTATTGGCTTAAAAAAAAAAAAAAAAGATTTTTTTTTTTTTTGGTGATGTCATTAAATTAAACTATTGTTTCTCACATGGACAAGTTATTTATAACTCTAACATGCTACATATGTGTGTGCGTTCTGGTTTGTATGTTTTCTCCCCCTTCAAATTACAATCCAATAGCCTATCATCATACTTAACGATGTAAAGTTGACACTGTCAGGTCCATTCTCCATCCATTGTGTGCGGTCCCTTTAAGAATTACGATTTGGGAGTGACGCGGATATGAAAGCTAGTTTATCCGTCTTTCCTTTACAAGTAGGACAATTATTTCTCTCTCTTTATTTGAGAAAAGTTCATATTTGTGTTGTCAAATTTCACTATGACCCTGAAATTCTGTCACTTTCTGATTGAACCAATCTATGAACTGTCTGAAACAATGGATATCCGCGGCCCCAAATGGGCCCCAAAAAAAATTGCCACGCGCTACGCGCGCAAACATGCCGCTTCCCTTGGGGCTAAGCCCCCCCTTTCTTTGTATCCTAGAAACACCCCTGCTCTGCTTTATGGTCTATTTGACTCTAAATGGGACCATCATTTACTAAATGAACATCATGCTGTATTGAAGAATACTTGAAACTAGAGATTGAGACCATAAACTCATGTTTACAATGTTTACTGAGGGAATAAATGAGGTGAGAAGTAGGGTCATTTCCTCATAGACTTCTATACAATCTGACTTCTTTTTGCAACCATAGGAGTCGCCCCCTCCTGGTGAGTAGAGAGAATGCAAGTTTAAGACACTTCCACATTGGCTTCACTCGGCAGAACCGGCGGTTGCCGCCTGGTGGAAATGTTACACACGGCCCTTTAAGTATGTGCCGCCTAGAGGAACTTGTATACAAAAATGTGCATGGAAATTCTGACACTAGCTAAGTCATACCTGGTTATATACCTAACAAAAGCACAAATGGCCCAATATATAATATTTGTATGATGGAAATATATACTTTATATTGATATTAAAAAGTCTGGAGGATGCATTTAAACTACTTTTTATAGTCCGAAAGAAGTTAACACTGGGCTTCACCTGCCACTACCTGCTTATGTCTGTTTGCATATACAAAAAGGTTGATATTAGTGCGTGCACACATGTGAAGCTTTCTGCTTGCATCAACACATTCGTATAATTCTTCTAACCGTGTTAACATGTTTTTACTTCCTCACATTCAGTTCCATTCATCAATACACTTGGATTTACACAGGTGACCCACGCGAGCCCGTACTGTACATATACAGAGGCCTTATCCCCCACCCACACACACACACACACTCTGTAAATCCCAGGCAGCTCTGACAGGCCACATTAAGATAAGCCTGCTCAGCATGAACACATCATAAAAGTGGACATGCAATTTCTGTTTTCACCAAATAGCCAGCCGAGCTCGTTCTGCATCCCTGACTTTAATACACTCGACAAGCAGCTTAGCAACCGAGGAGAGGGAGAGAGCTCAGGCCCTTAGGGAGGGAGGGCGAGAGGCTGAGTGTGTGTGAATGGAGAGAGAGAGAGACAGAAAGAGAGAGAGAGAGAAAAAGAGAGAGGGAGAGAGAGTGTTATGCCTTGGAGCGCTGCTAAATCCATTTCTCCATCTGAATTATCAACTAGAATTTGATTAATATGCAAATTCGGAGGGGGGAGGGAGAACTTCTGGGATGATTCTCTTTGTGGATAGTAATTAATCACCGGTTAAAGTAAATTAATACATATATCAATTTTGTCAGGGACACGCTTAGTTCAATAGCCCGTAAAATTGAAGTTTGAAGTGTTAAGGGGCTCTACAGGAACGTTATAACTAAAACTTTCAAATCTGCCCTATTTAGTGATCAATCAAGCTGTGCCCTGCGGCAGAGGCAGCTCATTTCTTCAGCACCGTCCGGACACTCAAACACAGAGCTCAGGAGCTTGCTCAGCACACACACACTGCTGCTCAGTTAGAGCTGCAGCAGACTCACTCTCACACTGCAGCGCAGCACAGGACAGCATAGGACAGAACAGCAAAACACAGCACAGCATAAGATAGGACAGCACAGAAGCATAACACAGAAGAGGATAGCACAGCATAGAATTGGACAGCACAGCACAACATACAATAGAGTAGGACAGAACAGCATAGAATAGAACAGCACATTATATAATAGAGTAGGACAAGACAGAATATAATAGAAGAGGACATAACAGCAATAGAACAGCATAGAATAGAATTGGACAGGACAGCATAGAATAGAACAGCACAGCATATAATATAATCGAATAGAATATGACAGGAAAGGAATATGACAGGAAAGGAATATGACAGGAAAGGACAGCATAGGACAGGACAGCACAGCCCAGGACAGCACAGGACAGGACAGCACAGGACAGCACACAGGACAGCACAGGACAGGACAGGACAGCACAGGACAGCACACAGGTCAGGAAACCGCTGCACTGGAAACCATTGCACTCACTGGATATAGCCAATGCTAAAAGGGCTAACTATAACCATATAATAATGACTGCATGTTATTATTATAATTATAACAATAGTAATCAATATGGTGTTAATAATACCAGCGATAATAATAATAATAATAGCAGTAGTATACAATATTCAATTGCAATGGAGATCTACATGATATATGTATTATTCATAATATATATA
>NW_022280206.1:211926-212198 GCF_004355925.1 Anarrhichthys ocellatus | reverse complement strand
CTACTACTTTTATGTTATTATTGTTGTTATTCATTAATTGCTTATATAATAGGTGGTTGCACCAGATATTAGTCATGAAAACATCTTCTAAAACAACTGTTTGACTGTTGGCTGTTTTAAATGCATAAAACAAGACATTGAATCTCCAAATTGACTTTTGTTTGTATGAAAATAACTGTTATATTATTGTTATTATTATTGTTAAAATTCTAAAATAATAATAACCGAAACAGTGGAAAGGAAAGGGAGGGGGGGGGGGGGGGGGGGGGGGG
>NW_022280206.1:207933-211826 GCF_004355925.1 Anarrhichthys ocellatus | reverse complement strand
GGGATGTCAGGTCCAGTTGTTTAAGCAGGGGACCATGCATCAAACTTCAATTTTCCGGCCGATTGAATAAATGATTCTCTCTCTCTCGCTCTCTCTCTCTCTCTCTCTCTCTCTCTCTCTCTCTCTCTCTCTCTCTCTCTCAGCGTGTATCTCCCCCTTAAAGAAACACGTTTTCCAGCAGTGCTCCATGCTTATAATGAAAGACTGAAGCACTCACAGAATGTCCATGTGCTGGACATATAAGGAAATCGAATATATATTTGTATGCATACTAATGGAGGAGCCTTTATACGGGAGGACAGATATTTTTATTTTTTTATTCATGAACTATGAATTTATGAGTCACACATTTAATTTCATACAGTTCCTCAACTAAGAATGTATTTTAAAAACACAAGTTGACCACTTATGTGAATATGTGCTTGAGAGGTTTTTGCAATGGGTCCGGTGGAAGAAGAGATTTTTGCTCAGATCTGAGCAATGATGAAGACTAAAAGATGCAATTGTAAGCTGTGAAAAACAAAGAAGTGGGCCTAACATTTTTTTTTCTCGTCAAAATAGGGACCATTTTATACAAATATTTTAATTTACATTATTTACTTTATAAATAACTAAATATTCAAATGGGATTCCCTAAACAATTAAGTAAAGTCTACGAAAATTAGAAAATTATTTTGCAGCAGTCCTCGAGCTATTGCATCACTTTATTAAGTCACTGATAAAAACGTGTTTTGTGGTATTGTTTTATTCTTTTATTCGTATATGTATTCATGTCATCTTCAAGCCCTCCTGCACCCACACAGGGCTCTGACCGGGCCCACTCAGCCCCGCATTCACATTCATAACCGCATATTAACGCACGCGGGCCCCAGAGAGACCGGCGTGGTGTCTGCTTTTATGTGCGACACAAAAGGGAAAGGCCACGTCGTTGAAAAGAACGGGTTAAGTCAATCCATCACGGTGACTCGTAATTGAGAGGAGAATCCTTAAAACCATATGGCCTCTAAAAAACACTCTCCTCATGGCCGCTCTTTTGTGCTCCGAGACCCGCCGGGGCGGTGAGCGCAGGGAGAAACGCTTGTCTCCATATTGCGCGCTGCTGGAGAGCGGCTCCCAAGGGGAACCCACACACACACACGCTTCTGGGCCTCTTCGCTCCAGATTGTTTCTGACAGAGAAAAAAAAGTAAAATAACGGAGGAGGTCTGAAAGCAAGTTACCACAATCCTCCCAAAATGACTTTTAAATGAAAATATGAAAATTATTCCATCATTCCATATGATATAAATTCATTCCATGGAATATAATAAATAGAAATGTGCGAAAGGGCTCGATATTGGAAAGGTTTATTATTATTTTACATCGTTAGTATAGTTTACATTACAAGTTGTACAGTTATATGCGTTCTATATATCATAAAGGCACTTAAAGGGTTGTACAAAGCATTATAAATATATTAAAATCGCGATTTATTACAAGATATTCGCACATGTTCTGCGTATGATTATCATTTCAGAACGATGAATATTTGAAAAAAGAGCTTATCAATTTTTTTTTCCCAGAAGAAGCCTTTTAAGCCTTTTTTTCAACATCATGTTCAAAGAAAACATGCGGTGGCGTATCGCAGTGAGCAGAGTGAGCACCTGCGTGTGTGCTTCCTCGCCTCATTCCTTTCTGAACGTCTCTGTCGCGCGTCGTCTTGAGCGCACGAGCCCTGTTCTTATACAGAAAGCAGGGCCTATGGCTTCTCTCAGTTCAAAAGCACCGAGACTGTTGTAGGTTTGCTGCGTGGGAAACCACGTAAAAGCGTAAATGATGAAATCCTCGTGAAGAAAGAGTTTTCTGTCCGCGAACATTGCGTTATTTGACACTTCACACGGCAACGCACTTGTTATTTAGTCATCCACGTCAATCTCCTCATCTTCATCCTCCGAGCAACACTTGCTGCTCAGCCGGTCTGTGCACCACGACGATGCGGGTGAGGGAGGCGACATGCGCGCTCTGCTGTAGTCGAGGCCGTCGGCGTTGTTGTGCCGGGCCCGCGAGGAGACCGGGCCGGGCTCGGAGACGGTCTCCCTGGCCATAACGCCGGCCGCGCACCTCTCCAGCTCGGCCAGCTTGGAGAGCTTCTCGAGTGCCACGGTGCCCGTGACCTTGGCGGACTCCACGTCCGCCTTCATCTCCTCCAGGTCCCGCTTGAGCTTAGCCCGCCGGTTCTGAAACCAGGTGATGACCTGTGCGTTGGTCAGACCGAGCTGCTGGGCGATCTGGTCCCGGTCTGCCGGGCTCAGGTACTTCTGGTACAGGAAGCGCTTCTCCAGCTCGTAGATCTGGTGGTTGGTGAACGCCGTGCGGGACTTCCGCCGCTTCTTCGGGTTGTTCCTCTGGCCGAAGACCGTCAGGCCGTCCCGGCCTAGGAGAAAGAGACAAATTAGGTCATCAAGGTAACAACAAAATGCAAGCCTTGAGCAATCCTACTGGGTCCAAAAAAATGAAAAATACTACGGTTCACCAATTACTTCAGAGCTCCTCAAGTAAAACTGCTGAAGTGGAATAACTGAATTACTTTTCATTATTTTATTTATTTATTTTTTTGGCCGAGACAGTATGATCAATTATCAGATCAAATTGCTCATATTTTCCTGCATGACAGTTGATTTTTATAATAAATAAAACGCTATTTTTAATAGTATAGGATGCTTAGGCCTATATTTATATTGAATGTGAATTTGATAATAAATTCATCTTTTTATTATCCAGTTATTTTCGTTTGTATGATGAAAACAGCATCATGTTTTGAGCTATATTACAATTGAACTACTTATTTTTATGAATGCCTTAATGTAATACTATTATACATCTCGCTACACTAAATTAATAATCAATCGAATATAAACGGAATTGTCCACTTTTACTGACACATATTACGCAATTATTCTGGAATCACGAGTAATAATAATAATTATACTAATAAACTATAAACTAAACTATAAATAAATACAAAATTACGCACCCATGTTTCTTTTACTCAACGCAGTCTTCAACTTTATTTATTCATTAACATTTTTCAGAAAAGGAAACACTGCTACTACAATAGGCCTACTAATACAAATGGTGAGCGTGCACATAATTCCCATTTAATAAAAACAAGTGTTTTACCCTCGGCGGCCTGCAGCACGCTGACCTCAAGGCCCTTGAAGGTTTTGCTGGCCAGCTCCTCCAGCGCGCAGAGCGGGGAGGTCTGACTGAGCAGCGCACGGCCGGACAGGCCGTGGCCCGCCGAGGGCAGCTTCTCTCCGGGGGAGACATGGTGCGCCGCGCCGCTCAAGAAGTAGCTCTTTCTCACCGACGGCTTGTTGAGGATGTCCTCGATGCCGAAAGGGGTCAGCGGCTTGTTGGAGTTGGCCGGCGGCGGCAGCTGGTCCAGCGGACTGCGCCTCGGCTCCTCCAATACCGCTGAACACTTGGAGTCGTCCCTGGAGGTCATGGCGGGCTCACGCGGTGGTGGTGGGGGTCACACCTGACCGCAGTGTAGTTCGGAGAAGAGCGATTCTAAAAAAAAAAAGGCAGACAGTGCTGTACTGGAGGCGGGGAACGGAGAGGTGACGGAGGCCGTGAAGATGATCCGCAGCTCGGATCACAGGTGCTTCTCCGGCCGCATTTCGGCCGCCGAGCTACAGGCTGTAGGGACACTTCTGACTTCCAGTCCCACCGCGTCTCCGAGACACTTTTCCGGGGAGACGCAAGGCGAGGCGCGAGCCGAACCCATCCGGTGGCAGGCGATGCACCAAAAGCAGCAGCGATTGACCACCAGTCACAAGTTATTGCTGACTGAAAGGCAATCAATTACTCCCTCTCCCTTTCTCTCTCTCTCTCTCTCTCTCTCTCTCTCTC
>NW_022280206.1:201311-207923 GCF_004355925.1 Anarrhichthys ocellatus | reverse complement strand
CCCCCCCCCAAAGCATACTCCGCTTTATGGTCTATTTGACTCAAAATGGACCATAATTTACTAAATCAACATACTGTATTGAAGAAGACTTGAAACTAGAGATTAAGACCATAAACTCATGTTTACCATGTTTACTAACGGAATAAATCAAGTGAGATTTAAAGTGATATTCTTCTAGATTTCCATACAATCAGTCTTCTTTTTGCAATCAGAGGAGTTGCCCCCTGCTGGTCAGTAGAGAGAATTCAAGTTAAAAGACGTTGTGACTGCACGCGCAGGACCGGAGGTTTGCCGCCTGGTAACAACACGGAGGCTGCATAGTCCGAGTCAAGACAGCAAACTTCATTACTCCTTTCAACCTTGACAAAGGCAGCGCAAGACCAGATCAACTCCTTCTGTTCTTATCTTTCCCAATAAAAGCCCTAGATATATACACTGCGTAACCATTTACCAGAGACAACTCAGATTCAATTAGACCATTTTTCTAAAAGGAAACTAAAACAGGTTACAGTAGCTTTCGGCTATACAACAGTTTACCTCAGACTGACTACTGCCTGGTAGTTGGTTCTTGGCCCGCACATATCTATTGGAATATGAAGGTATATTTGTGTCTTTATTACGCAAACAAAAAAAAAATGTTTTGAGAGCAAATGTCTCGCAATGCAATCAAAAATCAAGTTTGTAAGTGAAAATATATAAACTGAGAATAAATGTGTTAGTTTTGCTGATGAAACTAGAATTTTTGGCTGCAAATCAAAAACCTACCCTCTCAAAAAACAACAACTACGCTTTCAAAACGAAAACCTACGAGTTGAGTTTGGATGTAGTGGGCGAGGCATACGCTGCTGAATGAGCCAGGAGTTTCTATTCGTGGGTCCGACTTGGATCCCGGTATCTGCTTCCACTGTAAACACTGTCTATGTCCCAATCCAGTGGATGCATCCTTCGGTGGACCCAGCCCTCATGGTCCACGTCGGCCTCGTCCTTTGAGGACCACGAAGGCTGGACCGAGCGGTCTCCGAAATGAGACGGCCTATGCTACAGAGGACTTCCTGTTTGCGTCACCAGCTCCCCCCCTTGCTGCTCCCGTGCCTAGAATGCCTGCTCAGAAGGATTATACTGTATATAGATATATATATATATATATACTGTAAAGATTTTTAGTTTTAATCCGTTTTTCAATCATATATTCAATAATTCATTCATAGCTCCTTTTCATAATATAGTTTTTCTAAATTAATAATCAGTTAATAATTCAATCAGTTGCTGTGTGAAATAACTAATTTTCAATCATTCATACCTCTTGTAAATAAAATGATGTATTTATCAATAACTTTTATTTCATTCACACATATATAAATATATATGTATACATGTATACATACATGTGTATATATACATACATGTATATATATATTCATAAATGTATATATATACACACATATATATTTATTTATTTCTTAATTAATCTTTCTAGTAGAGAAAAGAGCCTGGATACTTGTAATCCTAAGGCAGAGGACAGTTAACAAAAACAACAGCAGCAAAACAAATGTTTATTAACTTGCAGTAACACATATGCACATACTATATATTTTTTCTATAAGTTGTCCCTTTTTTTCTTGCAAGGCGGTCATCCTACCCTGCAGGATTATTTTCTCCAAAATTGTCCAAATTACATTGAGGAAATGATGAAAAGAGAAACATTTATCAATAATGTTAACACAAGGATGCAAACTTAGAAGATTGACACATTTTACATGGCAGAATATACACAAATTCACATAGAAATCATTTACATGGGTGTCTTATTGTGGGTTTAAATAAATAAAAGAAAAAGGTGACGGTCACAACTGTCATTTCTGTGACAGCAACACATCAGAAGTGTATTGTCCTCTCTACTGGTTGTCCTATTAGTAAAGGCTTTATATAGGATGAGAGCTAATGTAACTGTAACCTTAATTACAAGATGGTCAAATGGAGATATTACAAAAGGACTATGTCTTAATTCCAAGCTACGGTTGCTGAATGTTTGTCCCCGGTGAAGAGGCTGTCGTTCTCCCCCTCAGCACCTGGCTCCCTGTAACAAAACAAAATGTAGAGTTAGTTTTATTTCACACCACAAAAAAAGAATTAGCAAAATACTCAAATTCAGTTTATCCGTGTAGTTAATCTCAACGTTTGTAACGTTACCGGACTTAAAGTGATATTTCAGGTTGACAACCCGTCTACCTGAGCTCCTGTTGGTCTGTTATATGGACATAATATGAAGTATAAATTTTCTGTAAAATCGTCACAATTTCAGTAAGATATTAGTCAACCTCTGAAGTTTGAAAGTGAACGCATTAAAAGTTACTTTCCAAGGCTTAACTATGGCCGGATGCAGGCAGACAAGCTGCCGCTAACGTTAGCTAGCTTGTCAGCTACAAATGTCACATAACTTAACCAATCATTTTAACAAACGTGATGTTATAAGCTCCCGGTAAGGGAGTAACGTATGTTAACGCATGTAACGTTACATGCACTTTACCTGAGGCATGACGACGTTAGCTAAGGTTAGCTACGCATGTATGACACAATTTAAAATAAATCCTATGAGCTTGGTTTTCTCCAACCGAGAAAGTGAGGCTTCATGTCAACACAGCAGCCCTCCATGTTGTTCTTTAAAAAGAGACTCCACGACACTAACAACATGAAAACAAAGTGAAGTGCTACTACATTTAAAATAATTTTGACAAAACAGAGCGATATAATGTCAACTTCACTTCCATGTCGCTCATCACAGTAACCTCTCGTCAGAGTTTACAGTGGAAGCAGATACCGGGATCCAAGTGAACCCATCAATAGAAACTCCTGGCTCATTCAGCAGCGTATGCCCCACCCACCACATCCAAACTCAACTCGTAGTGTAGGTTTTTGTTTTGAAAGCGTAGGTTTCTGATTTGCAGCCAAAAATTCTAGTTTCATAAGCAAAACTAACAAATAATTTATTCTCAGTTTCTATATTTTCACTTACAAACTTGATTTTTGATTGCAGTGTGAGAAATTTGCTCTCAAAACTTTTTTTTTTGTTTGCGTAATAAAGACAAATCTTTCACACAAAACCTTAATATTGGAACCCCTTATTGAGAAAGTGTTGCAACTGTCGTAAATTCACATCACTGCTGGTATGAATAGTTTTGATGCGGAATATTCACAGGCGAGTATTTTGCATTTAGGTTTCGTTTTATTGGTCATGCCCCTGCAGGGTAAAGGCCTTAAGACTCAATAAAGAAGTCTGCACCCCGCCCCCAGTTGTAGGTAACACAGCTACTGATGCTCCCTGACCTCCATTACAGCTGTAAGGTGAGAGAGAGAGGAAACATAGAAAAAGAAAAAGAACAAAAAGGCACAGATTCAGAGCAGAGAGGGATTAATGGAGTGCAGGTAAAGGGAGGATGAAGGAAGGGTGAGAGAGGTAAGTGATCGACCGGGGGAGAGAGGCTGACAGACTAATGTAATCAGCGGGGTGGGAGATACCTGTAAGTAAAAATGGCCCAGCTGACATTTATATAAGAGGATATTGATGACATAACGCCACCTCTCTGATAAAGCTGCTCATTTAACCAGTACATCATTCACAGCCTGCAGAGACACCACGCAGAAGCCCAGTCGGTGTGTGTGGGTGTACGCTCTTATGTCTACCTCTGCGAGACCCGATATGAGTTTTAGTCCTTTAGAATGAGGACATTTTTCAGAAAGTGAGGACTATTTGTCCTTTCTTCTTCAATAGATTGTTACAGGGAATTAAATCCGACAAAAAAAGAACTGAACGACAAAACAAACTGGAGCGCCTTGCAGTCTGTAAATGAACATTTGAGAGTGTGCAGGACAGAATCAATCTGTTTTGCGCTCAAGTCAAGAGACTTGAGTGAGTGTAACTGATGTTTTGAGCATGAAAGAGGCTTCTCTCCCTCGATATCAAAACTGCTCATCCTCGTGTTTTGGCGATGAACTCAAACTCCAAAGTGAAGCGTCAACCTGTCTGATGAAATCAGACTGATTTAAAAGATGTGTTTTTTAGTGGTACTACCTTGATTTTCAATATTTTTCATTAAGTACGTTTCCACAGCCTGATGACTTTTACTTAAACCTCTAGTGCAGGGGTGTCAAACTAATTTTCACTCCGGGCCACATCAGCATCATGGTTTCCCTCAAAGGGACTGTAAGACTGTGTAAATGTAACTACTCCTAACATATTGTTAAATAACTGTCTCTGCTTTTGATTATTGTTTATTCAAGTGTAAAAATATTGTACATGCAGTTATATAAATTAAAATGATATTCAAGCACATTTCTGTTATTATAACATAAATCATTTTAATTTAGGGTTAAGAAACCCACATTACTCTATCAAAGATCAAACTTTTAAAGAAAATAACAAAGACAAATATCATCAAACACAAGTTATTACATTAACTTTGTTCAAAGCTATTTTTGTCACCTCTCTGCATCACTAATGTCCCTCCCTGCCGTCGTCCCGTGCATGGCAGCTACACCCAAGAGCTCCTTACTGACAGTCAAGTCTGCCTTGAGCCTCTTACAAACATTGATAGATGATGTATCTCGTCTCTTAGCTAGCTGTGTTGTTAGATTGCCTGCTAGTTTATGAACTCGGTCTGCGATGGTGTTTCTTCACAAACTAACATTTGTAAAAGGCTGTATCTGGTCGGAGCACACCTGCTCACATACCTTTAGCATGCACTGGGCTGTAGCTTTTGTAAATATATTCTGCTGTGATTGCAGTCTGCCTTTTAATACTTGGACAATTTTATGTTTTTCTTGGAGGCTAAATTTAGCTCCGTGTTTGGTGTCAAAATGCCGACGTGAATTGTATCCTTAATCACCGACACGCATCATAACACAGAAGACAGACCCATTTTTCTACTTGAAGCACAAACATGTATTCGCTTTCCCATCTTAAATTCCATTTTCTTCCCTCTGCATCAATTTTTCTCAATGTGGACATTTTGGGATTATTTGTCGATCTTTTTCAACTCAATCACTTGTTGGAAAACCGCTTTACGGGCTGTTCCCTCTCCTGTCCACCTGTTGTGATAGTTTTAATGTTGGTACACAGACAACATGCTATCTCATAATTTCAACTTTCTATCTCATAATTTCGACCATGGGGATACTTTTATTTTCAAGTCTAACTTAATTTTTTTTTCAAAATTAACCAAAAAACGACCAAAAAAAAATTTTTTGGTCGTGGATTCGCGGGCCACATAAAATGATGTGGCGGGCCGGATTCGGCCCGCGGGCCTTGAGTTTGACACGTGTGCTCTAGTGGTTTAACTTTCTCCCCTTGCTTCAGTGACACCTCTCACTACCTTATTTGTTTTGTTACACTTCTTATTCGATGAGTACTGGGTCTGAACTGGTATGTACTACGTCCAGGAAATAGTCATATGACACTGACATTCTGCCACCTACTCTGCTTTTATATGTTACCAAACTGACTGCCAGCGATCAAAATGGAAGCATTACATCTTTGACACCTAATCCGAAAGAGTAGGGAGCAGCATTTCACCTCTTCTACTAGGTCTATACAATCTAAATGTACGTATATGTTATATGAAAAAACGCCAACTACTAACTAACAACAGGGCAAGAATACGGTAAATTTGGTCCGGGTTTGCAGGGACAAGGGAACAACTCGTGTTTTGGTTCCGTCCTCCCTGCCGACTGGGGTTACTGCTATGGGTGGGAGAGGAGGCCTGCCTCAGCTCCAGGCGGCAACCTCCGGTTCTGCTGAGTGAAGCAGATGTGGAAGTGTCTTAAAACTTGCATTCTCTCTACTGACCATCGGGTGGCGACTCCTCTGGTTCCAAAAATAAGTCAGATTGTATGGAAGTCTATGAGAAAATTACCATGCTTCTCACTTGATGTATTACCTCAGTAAACATTGTAAACAGTTTATGGTCTCAATCGCTAGTTTCAAGTCTTCTTCAATACAGCATGATGTTCATTTATTAAAGTATGGTCCATTTAGAGTAATATAGACCATAAAGCGGAGTATGCTTTAGGCGGACTTACTGTGATTGACAGGTCGCTGCCGCTACCAGAGCCGTATATGGCGTCACTACCTCACTCCTCCGAATTCATTGGCTGCAAAAAAAGCCAAGATGGCGACGCCGAATGCCGAACTCAAGGCTTCAAAACGGCAATTTACACACCAATGAGTGACGTCACGATGACTACATCCACTTCTTATATAAAGTCTGTGGGCAGCTCTAGGGGACAGGCTTCAGTTAGCAGGTGTGGCGATGAAAAAAGGTGGCAGACATAGATGGTCAGGAAGATAAGCGAATGGATTGAGCTGGACGAAAACGCATGCATAGAGTACACATGGAAACAAATACTTACTAACACAAACACACACAATACACTCCTCAGGCCTGCAGCTAAGCTCCATCACGAAGGCACGGTGTTTGATGAATAGGCATCAAAGCACATACACACCCGGGGGAGTCAGATCTCACATTAGGCCAATTCTTTTTTTATGACTACTCACTCTCTAAACCAGCACACACACACACACACACACACACACACACACACACACACACACAC
>NW_022280206.1:159323-201301 GCF_004355925.1 Anarrhichthys ocellatus | reverse complement strand
ACACACACACACACACACACACACACACACACACACACACACACACAGTTTTTCTGCTGTTCTCAGCTCAGGGATTCCTAGCTTCATTTTCTAGCCCACGCTCCTGGGTTCTATACACCTCTGAATACACATTATATTGCTACCAGTGTGCACACTGTCCATATCGTATACTTATATGCAAGACATAGACTCTGATAATATGTACTGTAGTTGGGGTTTCAAAGATAACGGGTCAAGATCAGTGATTTTCTTGACTGATTGTATAGAATAGATTGACACGACAGTCAGTGGTGAAGGAAGTATTCAGATTCTTTATTTACTGCAATATAAAAATACTTCAATCCAAGTAAAGTTGCTGCATTGAAAATGTCATTTCTGTAAACGTACATGCATGCACTGCTGATTTAATGTATAAATTGCGTTTCCCTTATGCAATTGATCGAGTTGGAGCTAATTTCATAATTTTACAACCAGAGTAGTGACCAGCTAGACAGTCCATTGGGGTCCACAATCTTTAACCAAAGCAATTCTGTCCTCTGGGCAAGACACTAAATAGTATGAAGACATGGTCAGGTATTGCCAGTATTAACAGCTCCTGGCAGGAAAAAAGATTGAGGGCTACCCTTGTCAATCATTGAAGTTCCCCTTTCCCACAATTCCATTGACACAGTAGGCCCACTAGAGAGGAGTAGTGCAGTCCAAGTACATATTGGTCATATTGGACATATTGGTCATCTGAA
Source organism: Anarrhichthys ocellatus (assembly GCF_004355925.1). Lineage (NCBI taxonomy): Eukaryota > Metazoa > Chordata > Actinopteri > Perciformes > Anarhichadidae > Anarrhichthys > Anarrhichthys ocellatus. The sequence goes on along the minus strand of NW_022280206.1, from coordinate 200,561 downwards.
GGCTTTCCGCTGATCAAGACACACCAGATAGTCAACTGCTCCATCCAGCAATGTCTCCATTGGGACATCCAAAAAGATCATCACTGACCAAGGCACCAACCTTAGCCATTCATAATCAAAACCACAAATGAGAACAGTAATGGAACTGCCTCACAGCCGGTTGGCCGTCAAATGACTTTTAAATTCTGGAATTTTCCGTCGCCAGAAAAGAAGCGTTAAACCAGCCTGTGCTGGTGAGCATAGTATGTCTTTGCACCAAAAAAAAAAAGCAGTAGCCACACACTGGCTGGAGAGAGCAAGTTGTGAACTTGGCTTTATGCATTATGCTAGTGTTGGCGAACATAAAGGAGCGTGTTTGGGTTATCAGCATCTAAGAAACTAAATTCTTGACATCAATAGAATTATTAATGTCAGTAACGATTATTAATAACGGGGCACCACCCTGCGAACAGGGACCAATAACCAAATGATAAACTAAGTCTCATAATTAGTGTTCACTCACAATGTCAATAGTCTGAGTACTATGACACATTCAGAGTGAAAGTGAAGGTTTAAGTTCGAGCACAGACCACATATACAGCTATTATCACAATACATGCACAAAGTAATCACAGACAGCTGCTCTTTAAAATATAACAGAGTTTATTACGTTCTAATACTAATGATCTAGTCAACTAATATCTAAACTAACAACTATACATTTATGAGCACGCTATCTAAAATCAACAGACTATTGAAAAGAGGGGGGGGGGGGGGGAGTGTGTGTGTGCATGTGTGTGTGTACGTAGGGGGAGGAGCGAGGGAACAGCTCAGCGATGTATGACGTAGTTGGGACGTGGTGACGTCTCTCATGCGCGAGACTCAAAATGGCGGATAGCCAACAGTAGACCCGGCGTCTATACGTTCCGGTAGCCGTTTAGCACGTAGCTACATTAGCTCAAAGCTATATGTGTGTGTGTGTGAGTGTGTGTGTGTGTGTGTGTGTGTGTGTGTGTGGATTAGTAAAAGAGAAGGGAAAGGAACAAAACAAAATGAAATAAAACAAAAGATTAAGATCCTCCGCGCCGCGCGGGAGTACGGAAGATTGCTCTCTCAGCCAGGGGAGCAAGAACCGCGACTCTTTGTCTCAGCCGGCGGTTTTGACCTTCTGAACTGATGAGAAGCAACTTCGACCTCACTGCGGCTGTCTCGACATGAATCACGGTAGCATAGAATACACGGTAACTTCTACACTAGCAATTTCAGGGATCGCCAGTGTCGGTGATCATAAAGCATATACCACGTTATAAAAATGAACAGTACTTTAAGCACACAAACAAGATAAAATAAACACAAATGAAACTCTCTCTAACTCTGCCCAGAATCTATTTCGCCTTACGGTACGATGCAATCGTGGTGATTGAGGGGGGTTCTTCTGAGCTTCGGTGGGCTCAGGCAGCGCGGCTGCGAGCCGCGGGAGGTGTTCTCCTGGTGGTAGAGAATCGCTTCGTCTGGATCAGGGATGTTCGCGTCCTTATGACCGGAGCAAATGAGGCGCTTGGTGGAGAGTGGACGTTCTCGCTCTCTCTCTGAAGAAGTCTTGCTTCTTCACTTCTGCAGGAACAAAAAGGGGTTCACTTCGTGGATATGAACAAAGATAAAATAGACAGTTTGGTGAATTCTGCCAGCGAATATAAACTGTTAAACCTAGGTTTTGGTTAAAAAGGGGAACAACGTTGGTGTGCTCCCTAGCTCGACGGAGGTCGAAGTGGAAAAAGACTTGAGGTGGGGGTTGCTGGTTGTTTTGTAGAAAGGTGGCTGAACCACAGGGGTCCTGGGGTGTCTTGGCCCTCGTTTTTTGAATGACAGTGCCGACGCTAATAATGGATAATGGAACTTCAAATGTACACCACACCTTATCCTGCAATGAGTTTGCTTGTATAAAACATGGTAACAAAGTTAGCATTTGTCAGTAAGACGTCCTTATGCGAGTTAAAAAATGACTGCATACATTACATTTATTTAGTTAAGTGCGTTCAGCCCTGTGGGTACAACCCAGATGAGTGATGCAAGTACATTAACTTCATCATATGCTGAACTACTTCAATTACTCCATTTAGATACAGTAGGATATAGAGATTATGTTTCATTTCATGGGCCAATATGCAGTCTGAACTGACGAGTTGTCAGTCTGCGAACGGTTGATGTCTAGAGCAGGGGTCACCAACCTTTTTGAAACGGAGAGCTACTTCAAGGGTACCGAGCAGTACGAAGGGCTACTTGATTGATACAAACTTCATGAATAACAAAGTTGCACAGATCACTTTTTAATAATAATAATATATGTGAAGAGACTGATCACATGTCAATGTTAATTATTCCTCACAATAATTATTAACAATGATTGTGTATTTTGTTCAAAATCGCACCTGTTATATTTTTGTAAAAATGATAATTTCTAAAACAAATTAGGAAAATATTAACTGTCATATCTTCACATCATGACTCGTTTGTACTAACCACTACCTTCGTAACATTTTTGAACAAATCATGAACTCTGTCCCATGTTTATACAAATTGTCAGTTATGTAGAATAAAAAAAATCAACTCTTTCACATGTTTAAATGAATCCTGTTACATTAGTACTAATCAACACATTTTGGGAAATCTGGGTCAACTTTGCATTGCGCAATGAAGCCTGCATGCCGGCCTGTAGTCTGTAGTCACCAGCTTTTTTTTGGGTACCTTTTTCTCCACGAAGAAACTAGTAAAAAGTCTTGTCTATAGCCGAGGGGGGGATCCAACCCTCCTAGGCACGCGAGCGTCTTTGGTCGCCTGCGTTCAAACCTCTAGTCTGGGCCTTTTCGATCGTACTGCGTTGCCTCGCCTCTACCCCCGCGACCCACGAGTTGTTGCCCCGCGGCCTGTTCCGAGGACTGACGGACTGTGTTGGCTACCTCTGGTCTAGAGTTTCCACCGTCCTGATGTCAATGGGGAGTTAGTTCCACCATTGTGCAGCCAGGACAGCAAACAGTGGTGATCTTGTGAGGGAGGAGGCTGCTAGCCTGGGTCCCTTCATATTGAGAGTAGCAAGCTGATTGTCATTCTGGATGAGCTGAGCATAGATTTGTTGTGATGTGAGGTGTAACGCTATAGGACGATGGGAGCAGTCCCAGTTGAGTGTTCTGCCTTGAAACCAGACTTGTTTGGGTCAAAAAGGTTGTTCTGGTGAAAGTCGCTACAGATACCTACGTCTTGAAGATCGATCCTAGCATCAATATGATTGATACAAAAAAGGCATCTGTGCAAACAATGCTCCATTTTACACTCTGCTGAAAGTACATAGACCTAAGCCGCTTATAAGAGAGACAGAGATAGAGGAACAATATTTCTTCTCCTACTTGGACTTTTAATCTTGCTATTCCCTCACAGGCACTACCTGGTAACAAAAAAACATGCAGCCCATTCCCAAACTTGCTGCTTAAAACATATTAACATCAGTGCCGTAGTTTAAACAAAAGTAATTTTATCAACATTTCTTTTCTCTTGTCTTTATTTACATACTTGATGTTAAGGTAATGCAAAAGTAACGGGAAAAATAAAGTTATGTTACTTAAATATTGTGACTTGGGTAGTTAGGTTACTGACATACAGAGTTGAAACACCAAGCTTGTGATTTGGTCATCGCCATCTTGGTTGTTGGGCGTCAACATCTTCTTCTTGTGACATGAGAGGGGTGTTGCATTTTTAGGCAACCAGATATGTTACAATTAACTTTAATGAACTGAAAACAATATCAATAACAAGGTAGCCACACCCTAAAGCATACTCTGCTTTTTGGTCAATTTTACTCTAAAAGGGACCATCATTTACTAAATTAACATGATGCTATATTAAAGAAGACTTAAAACTAGCAATTGAGACCATAAATTCAGGTTTGCAATGTTTTCTGAGGTAATATATCAAGTAGGGTAATTTTCTCATAGACTGCCATACAATCAGACTTCTCTTGGCCATTAGAGAGAAGGTGTAAAGCATTGGTTTCACTTTTCAGAACCGGAGGTTGGCGCCTGGTTACTGGCCACATTTTTTAACAGTTAATTAGTGATAGTAAAGGAAAACATTTTTAAACTAACCCTCCCAACCCTGTTTTAAAAGCCATTCATTTTGCACAACATGTCCCCTTTAAAGGGTATGTACGTACGTTTGGAAGGTTTCCCAGTTAAAAGATAAAATTGGTTACTATGTTTGGAATATTACATTTTGGAAAGAGATGCTCTGCCCATCAAACAACAGCTGGATTTATGGTTAGTTTTATATGGGCAGTACATGCTTGGCCACTATTGTTAATAGTGAGGAGTACGGTTTAAATATCTGGAAGAAGCTTTAGACAGCCAGTTAGTCCATGAGTTCCTTGACTTTACAGAGCATAGAGTATAACTAATGTCCTGTTAGACCAATCAAACACACCCTGCCTCTGCTACACAGCCCCTAGATCTCAGCTCCTCTGGACTGTATGTTGAATGCTGAAATGCCAAGTTGTAATAAAACATGGATAAATGTAATACCATGAACTCATAAACACATACACACACTGCTTCCTCCCTCACTCCTCTGTCTACCTAGCTTCCTGTGTATGGCCCTGCAGATCCACTGATAAAGGAGCTCCTATGTAACTATAGTTCACGATTTAAGTCAGGCAGCAGAGCTCGGTGGCTGATGGTAATCTGACCCCCACAGACCGTGGGAGGCCTGTCCAGTGTATATGTGTGTGTGTGTTGTGGATGAGCTGGATGCCAGATCAAGTGTGTGTTCAACTTTTACATTTAGGAAACTTGATGGAAAGTGTGTACATACATATACAGTATATGTTGCACTTTACATCCATTTCTGTCCAAAATGTCATCACATTTGTCACAGCTCTGTCACTTCTATCCACCTTTCACTCACCTAATTAGTTCATTCAGTGCACCTGCCAGTCACACTCACCTCTTCAGCTCATCACTCTCACCTGCTCACTCTGCCTCTTCACTATTTAAACCCCTGCCTCAGACACACTCACTGCCAGATCGTTCTTTGCATTCATGCTCAACTTTCCCGCACTCACCCATGGACTGATTCCCTGTTGCCGACCCTGCCTGTCCCGGACTACCTCGCCTTGCCTCTGTCCTGGTAACTTACTCAGCCCTTCTGTCCTTGACCACGAGAAACCTGTCGGATTCTTCCAGAGAATCTTCTGCCTGTCGTGTGTTACAAATGAAAAACTCAAATCATACCAGTCCTGGTGTTGTCGTACTGCTCCTGGGTCATAACTACACCCGTTACAACATTTATGTCTAATAAATGTCTTATCCTATTAGACATTTGGAGAAATTGTCAGAATTAATATATGACAACTTGAGTTATGGCCAAAAACTTGTTTTGTGAGGACACAGTGACTTTTGACCACCAAAATCGAATCAGTTCATCCTTGAGTCCAGGTGGATATTTGCAAGAATGGACCGGATGAATGGACGGATGGACAGACAACCAGAAAACACAATGTTGTTGGCACAGTCATGAAAAAACTCCAAACTGATGTAGCAGAACCAAAGATATTGTCTTTTTTTTATTCCACACATTCTTCTTCCTTATCGCAACCTGGCGCCTACATTACTCACAATACAACTGGTCTGCCAACAGTTTGGAGCGACTGGAGGTGTGTTATGCTAATTGTGGCTAATGTGTGTGACATCACTTGAGGACATTCAGCGGACTTCACACAGCCCGCTGGAGACACCGAAGGCTTCCTCCAACTTTTTTCCTAAATGCAGTAGAACTCCCCCATCAACAGCTGTACTTTGTGTCTACTGCTAGTTAGCTAATGTTAGCATGCTAACACGCCAATGATGGTGAACATGGTAAACACCAGTAAATAGTGCCTGTAGACTCTTAAGGGCATTGGTGGCCCTATTTAGGATACTTAACAGTCAAATTGCATTTTTTCCTTATTTACTAAAAGATCAAACTGAGGCTTTACACATGTAAAATGTTTTACAGGAAGAAAAGAAGATTGGATTTTGATATAAAAATACTAAGATATTTTGCATAATTGGATAGGTACCCAATATCGGGATGTGATCTAAAAGGGTTTAAAAAAGGGTGTCTGTTTCCTGCACTTCTTATTTTCACGTCTAAACAGTCTTTGTAAAACTGACTCATGTTTCTGGTTATCAAAATCGTTTCAGAAAAAGTTTGTTCTGGTGTGTTTTTTTTCACAAGCAATTGGGTCTTTCAGGAGTTGACATTTCGACACGATCCGACACCTGTGGCCGGTGTTAACCTTGTGTGCACCAGCATGCGGATACTGTCACGTTACAATGGCCACAGTGATCCGTGCCTCCAGCAAGCCTGAGTCGCCGTTCTTGTGTCCCTGGAACAGGTGCAGGAGTTTGGCACTGGTGAGCCTCACAGCCGAGAGAGGTCGGAACACAACATTTTTACTGCACATGCAAGGGTAAGAAAAGCTGTGGGTTTCTGAAAAAGTCAGACGAATGGAGAAATACCTTTTGAATCTTTGCATAGGTGTCCACGAGTGGTATTGTAGACTGATCAGATTTCTCACTTCAGTAGGTTTACTAAAAATATAACTTCTTCTTTATGTTAATGGTGGTGTCATTATCACCACACCAACTGTCGGTTGTAGATCATTCACTGGTCTATTTACCACTACACTTCTTTCCACGTGGCTAACATGTCCATTTACTACCGTGCGACTGCTGTCACCAAGAACACAACATTGTTACAGCCAATGAAGTCCAACAACCCTTTGACAAGCGTCTTTCAACACAACACAAAAAGGATGCCTCTCTCGTTTGCCCATGTCACTGAAGGCTCGCTGTTAAAAATGAGCCAACTGCTTTATCAACACATTAGCCTCGGGCCATTCGGTCTGGGGGAACATTTCGCTGGCCTCATTCGTGTCCAAACATATCTCCGCTGTCACTCCGTTTTTACGAGTTGGGATTAAAAGTTGTTGGCTGGGGATTCCAATGCCTGCTGCGGAGTGGTGACATTACATCTAAACAGGTGCAAATGATGACAAGTGAACCTGGAATCTGAACCTTTTATGATAGATGGGATTAGGGCCCATATGTAAACAGAGCGGTGAAAAAAATGTACATTGTGATAGTAATTCCATGTATATAATCATGTATCTATAATGACGAGTTCAGGCTGCACAATATCAGCCAGATAATAGCCTGACTTGACAGACGTAGGGAGAAGGAAATTTCCCAATTTTATCCCATGCAGTGTATCATAGTGGACGACAACCAACATCGCTTCTGGAAGTTGTGTGACAGAATCCCAACAGAAACACTAGCATATCAAATTATGTCTCACGGAGTTTGCCGCTCCTCTGTACACAATAGTAAACATGCCAACACGAAAGCGGAATAATGTCGTTGGTGCTGCTCAGTGGAACTTTTGATTTATTCAAATTTTCTTTTCCAAACACAAGACCGCCGGTTTTGAACACACCTCCCTTAGACGCCATTTGTTTGTTGACAATCTTGTTTCTGGATCCCTATGCACCTCGTTTTCTCAATGACGTCACACAGGTCATGAAAGACGGCAAGCTTCGATTGGTCGGGGGACCAAATGTGTCTGTCATGTCATTCTGCCGAGTCAGGGCAAGAATTTATGACTCTACAAACGCCTAATCTGAAACAGGAACCATCTTGACAGACATAAATATTGTGGAGTCTGAACACGGCATTAACTGATGTAGACTCTGGACAAGAATATCTTTTAAATTCTTTAGTTTTTTTGTACAAATGTCAGACTTGAACCTGTTCAGAGCGTATCCTACCTTCGCCCAATGACAGACGGGATCGGCTCCAGCCCCCCCCCTCGACCCTGAATAGGACTGGTGGTTACAGATAATTGACAGATGGATGGATGTAAGACTTGAGATCTAATTTTGGAAAACAATGACTGTGTCCTAACTCTGGCATGAGCTCATTCCCCACTGTGTCTCATCATTGGACCAATGTAATAAAATGATTAGTTATACATCCCATAGATGCCATGCAAGTGCCTAGGATTGCTGAGTAAGCACGACCAATAGACTACAGTGCCAAATGCACACTTAGAGAGAGTTTGTGTATATATGAATCTAAATGCATTTAGTGACTATTTCCAGGTGCACAGTCGACTAGGTACAGGATATATTCAGGGTTACAGAACTATGGGACTGTTGCCGGGGATCTGATTATATGTGTGAGAATCTGCGTGTGCAGATTGCTAAACCGTGCCCCACCCCCAAGGAAGTGCTAGCTTTATGTCCACATCCAAAGTGTTAAAGTCCCAGTGAACGGCAAGTTTGAGTGTCTTTATCTTTTGTACTGCCAGTATTCCTCAGTGAAAAGGGGAACATTTGAGCGGTTTACAGTTAAAAGAGGGAGTTATATCAAATCCTTTGCATTTTCTTATGCAATTTGAACTCAAACCACAATCTTTTCCTAAACTTCACAATGTAGTTTTGTAGCGCAATCAACCTAAAAACTAAGTAAGCCTACGTTGTCAGTTTTTTTTAAAAGAGACCGTATGCATGCAATCCATAACCATCTGCTATCGGCCTAACAACAGATACGACTCTGTGGACAAGGAGGCTATATTTCTGGGGTTCTGGTGGAGCCAGATATCTGGGCCAAGACCTCCTTTTCTGTGTGCTACCATTATTAGCACAGACTGGAGTTGGAGTTGAGAGATCGGATTGTTTCACAAGTACCAAGTTTAAAAGCTACTTTTACCCAACAAATCAGAGGATAACCGATGTATTCCGAGATCGCATCTCGGTCATTGCTTTCCGCCTCTTTTTGCTCTCCAAACTGTTTACCTGCATTCATCCAACCTCAAACGTGATTGGTCAATACTACTTGGACTACGAACGGAAAGCAGAACACTTAATAATAGTATTTGATTTCAATTAATAGCATTTTCTTTTTTTAGTTTAGAGGGTATGATTTGCGAGAAAAACACTTATTGTAAAACAACTACTTTCTAGGCAGTACACACGCACACTTGCACGGAAATGACAGCTAATCTTTTTTTCACTTAACAATTTCGCCAAAGGAAACACCAAACAAATAATGTTTAAGTGGCAGTTTTACTTTTAGCAGGACAATTTGTTACTAGGCTGATACCGGGGCTCTTACCAGCAAACCCTACAGCTCCTAAAATGCTTAGAATGAATTAAAATGCAGATCAAATTTCTTGTATTAAACACCAAAGTATGGTGCACGTTTCGTATTACCTTGTCATTTGCAAGAGCCTTCATCTTTAAGATTGTCAAAAGAAATGTTTTCATGTCTCGTCGCCAACAAATTCTGCAAATGAATGCAGAATCTGCTAATAGAGATACATGTAATGTGCAGAAATGTTTCCTGTGTACACAGGAGTTTATTTTGAAAAGACATGATGCAGATAATAAGCGGAAATCCTCCACTCCATCCCTGACACATCCAAAACTGACATTAGACGGGGACCTTGAGCATCATACTTTGAACAGGTGGCAACCTATGGTTCTGCCGAGTGAAGCCAGTGGCGAACTCGGGGCTTGAAAACGGCAGCCCACAAACCAATCGGTGATGATGACAAGGTCCACTTCTTCTATGAATTAGGCCATTGACCAAGCGTCGTCCAAAACATGTTTGGGGTTACATATTAAAATAATGCCCACAGACTAGCCCAGCAGTCAGGTCTTTTATGGATACAAGCTGGTACTAATTTCCCAGCAGGCCAGAGGACTAGAACCATGTTCAGCATGTACTCATGACTCCCTACAAACCTTCAGATGAAAGCTGTCCACTGAGCAGGGTCTGATATCGGCCCATGTATATGGATTACGAGGGGGATTGAGCATTGATTCCCTCTCCAGTCCAAACCTCTAGCGGCAGCCTTAAATCAAAGGCCGAGCTCCATAGGTGACGTTTGGCTTTTTCCACTCGGCGCTGTTCACTGGATGTACCATGAATCTAAAGCAAACCACTCACACACACACACACACACACACACACACACACACACACACACACACACACACACACACACACACACGTATACACCTATTGAAATTAACTGGAAGTGAACTCTCAGCTGCTGTCTTACCAGAGGTTCATGTGTGTTTGCATGTGCCTGCAGGGCACTATTTTCTCCCCCATTAGGAGAATGGGAATCCCTCTCTGCCTCATCATCTGCTCACAAAATCCACTGTGTGTGTGTGTGTGTTTGTGTGTGTGTCCTTGAGAAAGAGTAAAAGACTCAGTTATGTGTGAAGCACAAGGAGAGACAGTGATTGAGTTATAGCAGTGGTGGGCCGTCAGGGCCAGCAAAGCCTTCTCTGCTGGCCTAGACAGAATCACAAAGTTATAGCTATTTTATAATTTAATAATTTTTCATAAATACACTACATGTATTTTTTTATATTTTTCCTATTAGCTTATTATGTCATTGTGTTGCACCCTTAAAATGAACCGTCCAACAACACGTCCATCTTCGTTTTGCAACTTTTATTTACAAACCCCACGGTTAAGCACACGCACATTTTTGCCTTCAGCCTGCATACATCACGTTCTCTCCAAAACTCCCTTAAAGCGACAGCGCTTTCTTCTAAAGGGTCAGTACACCAACTTTCTTCCCTTTACAGTTAGCAAGCATACCGTTCAGTAGTTAATAACATTACCTACTGAAGTAATACAAATATGAATGAACTTAAACATATATTTAAAACAAATGATTTTACATAGACACACTGATAGTAAATTAGCAAGAAATATGAAATGACATATTTCAGTGCGCTACACCCTCCCCCACTAAAAATAATAAAATGTTGGCAACACATTTTTCTTTGGGTGGTATCACCATTAGTTTAACATCAAGATAACACATTTGAACATCGTGAAATGAGTACTGACTAGTATACAGTTACATAATCATACATAATAGCTACACATCTGATGACTACCACAGCATGACTACAACAGCATGACTACAGGATAGATAGGCAACTATTTATTTTCCTGTCTGGTTGTATTGTCTTAATCTTTCGGTACATTGGTAGGCCTCCCAAGTCCATTAAGTCACATATGGCAATATCTACCATTCCAACATACTTAATGTACATTAACATTATACATGCTTTAAGGTGTAGTACTATTACTCACAGAATATCTTTTGTGTCGCCTTTTTACATTGTAACACCACTTTTTCTGCAAATAAACTTGGGCTTTTTCTTTCAGTTTCAAGAAATGAATTTCTGAATGACTAATGAATTACTGCAACCGTATTACTTAACAAATATTCAAACAAATATAAATACTCAAATTCACGTTAGCTGTGTTCCTGACTATGAACTCAAACACTATGTTCAATTCTCTACTTTCTCAACTGTGTAACACTAGGTTTCCCTAATTCACTATACGTAAGGATACACCTTGGTTGGCGTGTCCTTGTAGAACGTCTGACTCTCTCAGGTTCATGGTCGTCCTCTGAAGACACTGCATCCTTTTCATACACTTGGTGTTCTGGTTCTTCCTCAGAATCTGAGTGTTGACTCTGCCTCATCTCCTGCTCCTGATTGTCTCCCCCATTTGACCTCTGTCCTGAGTAGTGTCCTCATCCTGTGGCTGACTCCTTTCGTTCTGAATGGGTCTATCAGCCTGAGTTTCTACTCTGGAAAGTCGTTTCGTCGTGGGCTTGAAGACTGGAGCTTGAGGGTTAAGGTGAGTCTTTTGACTATGTCCAGGCACCCACAAAGCATATTCTTCCTCGCTTGAACTCACAGAGTCTCCATGGTAAGTCTGAGCCTTTACTCTCGGTTTTGGATTGTTATTCTTCTCTTTCTTATGGTCCTTATTTCTTTCTTTATGGTATTTGATGCTCTGTTCATCAACAAGGTAAGGACAAGGTAACAGAAGATTTCTGTGTAGGATTCTCTCTCTACCTTCTCCATCCAGAGGTTTCACAACATACACAGGACTGTTTGCTCCTCTTCTGTCTTTGACCACATGTACTTTGTTTTCCCAGTAAGCACGTATCTTTTCTGGTCCTCCTCTCTCAGACAGGTTTCTGATCAGCACATGGTCGCCAGGTTCAAGTACAGAACTCCATGCTCTCTGGTTGTAGTGTTTTTGTACTCTTTCACCAGCTTTTCTCATGTTTTCCTGTGCAATGTTATAGGCTTCCTGCATTGACCCTCGGCATTTTTTCAGCATATCCCGCATGCGACTGTTTACTTGCTTGTTCTCTGGGAAACATCAGATCAATGGGTAAAGTAGGCTCTCTACCAAACAGCAGGAAAAAAGGGGAAAATCCTGTTGATTCATGGACAGTGGAGTTATATGCATGAACCACTTTGTTCAAATGGTCTCTCCAGTTAGGTTTTTGTGTCTCTTCCAATGTCCGGAGCATACTCAACAAAGTTCTGTTAAATCGCTCAGCTGGGTTGGACTGAGGATGATACGGAGTTGTCCTTGAATGTCGTATCCCACTGTAGCTTTGCAGTTTCTTAAACAACTCATTTTCAAATTCCCTTCCCTGGTCGTGGTGAATTTTGGCTGGGAAGCCGAATCTCAAAATATAGTCATCAAAGATCTTGCGTGCAGCTGTCTTGCCTGACTTATTTGGTGTAGCATAAGCCTGTGCAAACTGTGTAAAGTGGTCAATTATCACCAGAATGTATTCCACACCACCTTTGCTTCTCTCCAGGTGCAGATAATCAATGGAAATCATTTTAAAAGGTGCTGATGTCATTATGCTCTGCAGAAGTGTTCTTGTTTGTCTGTTTGTTTTTTTCTGTTTCAAGTACCGGCACACTTTTGTCACATAATGTTCAATTTCCTCTCTCATTTTTGGCCAAAAGAATCTCTCTCTGGCTAAAGATATCATCCTGTCAGCTCCTAAATGTCCCATTTCCTCATGTAGTTGCTGATAGATCAGTGACTTGAGCTTTTCAGGAACCACAAGCTGGATTCTGGAGTTTGTCTTTCGTCGCAGGATTCCATCCTTGTCCAAGTGAAGACGAGGCCACTCTCTCAGGAGGCGTTTCACTGTCATTGACTCTTTGATCTTATCTCGGTATCTCAGGTGTTCATTCTGTTGTTTTAGAGTGATGACTCTGCTTATCACTTCATCCTCTCTTTGATTTGCCTGAATCTCTTCTACTGGTATTGGTTTTACAGTAGTTTCGCATGTAGTGGTCAGTTCAGGTAGCACATCTACATTACATGTGATGGCTGAGATCCAATCAGTGTCACCCTTGTTCTGAGCTCGCAGTCCTTCTCCAACTGCTGCAATGTCATCTGGTTCACACTGCTCTATGCATTCTTTCATCATCTGGTCCATTTCTGCTGGTTGACGGGATAAGAAATCTGCATCGCGGTTGACAATTCCTGGTCTGTATTTCAGAGTGAAGCGGAAATCTGCTAACTTTGACACCCAGCGATGTCCCACCGCATTTAGTTTTGCTGTCTTCATCACATACGTCAGGGGGTTATTATCGCTGTACACAGTGAAGTGAGGGGCATGGAAGAGATAATCCCGGAATCGTTCAGTTACAGCCCATTTCAGAGCTAAGAATTCCAGCTTCCCTGAATGGAGTCTGTAATTCTTCTCTGTGGGAGTGAATGTTCGCGATCCGTATCCTATCACTCTCAATGCTCCTTCTTGACGCTGATACAAAACGGCTCCAAGACCTTCCTCAGACTGTTGTGGAATATTTCTATGACTATTCGGGAGAAGGAAGTGAAGGTTTTCAATCAATATCAAATAAACAGAGTCTGATGAATGATCAAAGTTGTAAAGTCAATTTATTGTGTCGCAAGCAAGGAGAACAGATTCACAGACACGTATTGCAGAGTCTGATGAGAATGCCCCACGAATCATCTCCGTACATTCTAATTTATACCCTCACAAAACAGAAAGGAGACAGTAAGAAAGGTCAATAAGGAGACGAGAAGGAGGGGGCCATGTCTTGCATATTTGCTCTTAACACCTCGAAAACGTATCTTCTGCTGTCGTCTCATATGGAACCTTTTTGCGGTCACAGCAGGTGCTTCCTGTTGCACATCTTACAGAGAAATATGCTGAGGACATGTTAAAACATTTTTACCATTACAAGACGCATCAACATGTAGCACCAATGGCTTCTCAAGATCAGGATATGCCATTACTGGAGGATCTGACAGTGTGTCAACCAGTCTATCCAACACCTGCTGATGTAGTGCTGTCCACTCCACTGGCTGAGATGGAGGTAGCTGGGGAGAATGACGGCCTCGACCCTTCTTTATCTGTTTCTTCTCAGTCTTTGGGTGCGACAGTAGCTCATAAAGAGGCTTGGCAATCCTGAAAAAATCAGCAATGAATGACCTGTAGTAGCCCAAGAAGCTAACCAGGGATCTCACCTCTCTGACTGTTTTTGGTTTTCTTTTTTTTAGAGCTTGAACAGCCTCTACCTCTGTCAGGTTCATTCGATATCCCTCCTCTGAAATGACACGTCCCACGTAGCAAACTTCCTTTTTAAAGAAGTCACATTTTTGTGGTCTGAGTTTGATTCCACAGTTCTTTTGCCTTTGCAGCACCTTCCTCACATTCTCTACATGGAGGTCAAAGTTCTTCCTAAACACCAAGACGTCATCAAGGTAAGGCACGCATACCTCATCTCTCAGGTCTCCAAGGCAACCCTCCATGTACCGCTGGAACGTAGCAGGAGCATTTGTCAGTCCAAAGGGGATCCTCTGCGCCATTCATATAATCCCCAGGGCGTGATGAAGGCGGTGCATGTCCGGCTCTCTTCACTGACAAAGCCCTGATGATAGGCTTTACCTTGATGAAGCACTGTGAACCATGAGTTTCCTCCAAGATTCTGCAAGATTTCCTGGATTCTTGGGATGGGGTGTCGATCAGGATGTGTCTTTTCATTTAGCTGTCGATAGTCTACACAGAGTCTGATAGTAGAATCCTTTTTCCTCACAATCACGATCAGTGATGAGTAGGAAGAGGTTGACTTCTGGATCCATCCTCTGCTGAGGAGGTCATGTATGTGTTTTTTCACTTCCTCATACAGGTGACGTGGGATGGAATTGTATTTCTTTGTCACTAGGATGTCATCCTTCAAACGTATTTTCATCGGCAGATCAGGAATGCATCCAGTGTCCCAATCATCCCTCGCGAAAACTTCACTCTCTTCCCTCAGCATCTGTCTCACTTTGTGTTGCTGCTCTGATGTTAGGTGGGAGAGATCGACAGGTGGATCCCAGAGTTGCTTTTCTGGTTTACTTTCATTACAACTTCCGACTGTTGTTTCCTGACATGGTCTCACTTGTTCATTTTCGCTCAAATCTGCATTTTCATTTTACATTTCAGATGTGGCTTTTTCCTGAACTTCCTTTACAGCATCTACAGCATATAACCAACCAAGTACAGTTCTGTTTTGTAGTCTGATGTCATCATCTGTGTTGTTTTCAATCACAACCAAAATGGTGGCTTTATCTTCACTGGTTAACTGTACTAACTTTTGCTTTATATCCAATCCAGCAGGCCATGGTGTGTCTTCATTTGGTTCCAGTATTGCATACTGCTCCCTCAATATGCTCTTGTTGAGTTTCCCACAGACCACCTTTACCATCTTGTGCTTTGGGATGATGACATCCTGTCTTCCGAGCCTTGTAATCTGACTCTCTGAGATGGTGTTCTGCTTTTTCAGAACTGAATATACTGCTCTTGCCTTTTTGTGTCCGACATCGAGGGCTGATCCAAGACTGTGCACAAATTTGCTTGCTACTGTTCTGTTCGTAGATAAGTTGGTCTGTGCTAACTCTTCAATCACATTGAACCCTATTATTGGTTTTGCAAGTGGGTTAGTGGTCACCAATAGCGGCACTAGTAGTTCACTGTCCTTATTTTCTGGTAGGCTGAACTTCACTCCTATCCATCCCTCATAAGGTATCTTTGTCCCATTTGCAGCAGAGAGATCCAATACACCCTCATCAAAGAGCTCTTGCACTGGTCAATTCTCAGCATCTGGTAAGTATGTCTTTTTCCAGTCCATGTCAACAATAGACACTTGGGATCCTGTATCCCTGTAACACTGGAGTCTGAACTCCACCAAGGTTACACTGGACAAGACTTTTGCGTCCCACTAACTTTGCTGTTCTTTCTTGTTTTCTTGTCAATATGGCCTGACTAGTTAGCAAATCATCATTGTTCAACTTAACATCGGCCACTTCTATTTTGCATGTGCTGGTGGTGGTATCTTTTCTCTTTTGACAGCCAATAGCCCAATGTTCACTGCTGCCACACTTGTAACAGTGACTACATCGGCCGTCTGGGTTGGATTTTTCACACTCAGAACACTTTCTCGGGTTTCGTGTCACACTATCAGAGTTGTTCTGCTTAGTTTTAGCTGGTTTGTCTTCTTCTTTATTTATCTTTGCTTGGTTGAGACTAGCCACATGTGTAATGAGGTTCTGGAGCGCTTCACAGATCACTTTATTACCAGCATCAAGCTTCTCAAGTATAGGGTTAGGTTTAACTGTGTGGCTTTTATTTGTCTTCAAACCACTAACCTGCTCAACATCACTGTTCCCCTCTTCTTGAACCATGGCCACTTTCACTCCTTTTGGTTTGGAGACAGATAAGAGTTTATTTCTCCTCTCCAGTTCCACACTGTAAGCAGCGCTCATTTTCTTGAGTAACACTTCGTCCTGTACAGATGAATCCTGCAGGTAAGGCTTGATATCGGTACGTACAGCATCATCTTGTAACCCTGTCACCAATGTTTGCAAGAACTGGGTCTGTATGAGTTCTGGGTTATACTTCAGCCCGACCTTGGCTCTTTCTGATGCAAATAGAACTTTCTGTCTGAGGTCCATAGTGCGGATGAGAAACTGCACAGGGGTTTCTTTTGGCTCTTGGACAGCACAGGTCAGTGAATGATAAAGTTCTGTGGCATCTTTCTCGACGAAATGAGTCCTAAGGACTTGTCTGAAAGAGTTCAATGATAGTTTTTGTCTGCTCTCCAAGTAGCTCTTTAATCTGACTTCAGGTGCAATAGACTGGATTACTGCTTCAACAATCTCACCTTCATCGTAGCCTTTTTGTAGTCCACGTTCAATCTGTCTTTCAAGGCTGGTGAAATTCAGCTTGTCTTTTTGGCCCACTTCACCAATTTGACCAATAATCCTGAAATCCTTCCTGTACATGGGATGCAGATTCACGTTGTTTCTGGTTTGTTCTGAGTCTCTTACTGAACCTGTTAAGCTGCTTGACCTCTGTGGTGACAAAGCTGGTTGCGGTGTAGTACCATCTGTCGTCGACAGGGGGCGCCTCATAACTGCCTCTGGCTGCCCACTCGTCTCCTCCACACGTGCAGATACATTCTGTCCACCAGCATCGTCAGTCTCTTTTCTCAAGTTGTCAATAAAATCGTTAGTGGCTAAAAGCACTGAAAATCCTGTATCTTCCAACCCAGTAACATCTTCACTCTCCAGGTAACCCAGGATCAGCCTTCTCAGTAACCGACAAGACGATTTTATCTCCTCACTGGGCTGAAGTCCTAGCTCCTGACTTACTGCACTGAGATCAGTTACTGATAAAGTTACAAGTTTCTCCTCAATATCAGCCAGTAGCGATTCCCACTCACTCTCCATATTTGTTCAGTCTTTGAATTACTCACCGCTTGAAGAAAGCAAGAGTGCTTTTTTTATTTTCCTTCCACGTGTGTCTTTTCTGCTGCATCGGTGAGCTGGTAGCTGCTGCTAGCTGTCATAACACGCTAGCTCGGCTATACTCGTCCACAGAAACACACCTTTTTCCGTCAGAAAACTTGCTTAGACCGGGCGGAAACACCAAAATTATGTTGCAATCTTAAAATGAACCGTCCAACAACACGTCCATCTTCGTTTTGCAACTTTTATTTACAAACCCCACGGTTAAGCACACGCACATTTTTGCCTTCAGCCTGCATACATCACGTTCTCTCCAAAACTCCCTTAAAGCGATAGCGCTTTCTTCTAAAGGGTCAGTACACCAACTTTCTTCCCTTTACAGTTAGCAAGCATACCGTTCAGTAGTTAATAACATTGCCTACTGAAGTAATACAAATATGAATGAACTTAAACACATATTTAAAACAAATGATTTTACACAGACACACTGATAGTAAATTAGCAAGAAATATGAAATGACATATTTCAGTGCGCTACAATTGCATAGCTACTGTCTTCCTCAGTTGCCCTGCTTCCAGCGCTGCAGCGCTGCTTCAGGCACAGCTTGTTTTAAGCTTTTATCCAATCAGATTTCGCCCCTATGCTGTCTCTAGGTAAAAACAAAATCTGCCCGAGGCCTGCATAATTACAAGTAAATGCCTTTGCAGTTTAAGTAAATGGGGACGATATTGTTGATTGTCATAGTCTTCAACCAATCAGATTTTTAGTTTGACATGTTGGGCGTATTCTTTGACGTGCCAGAGCTTCTGGCTGGCCTAGCCGAGTACGTCATCAGCAACGTGCGGCTTGATTGGTCAGTGGGCTAGGGTGACTGTTGTGAAGCTAGCTAGCAGAACTTTGTAGTAGTAAGAGTTTTTTTAACCTAGCTTTGTTTTTCAACACTCAAAGGCTGAAGGAGGAGGAGAGACAGATTTGGTGGCGGATTTACTGGCAACGCCTTTCTGGAGAAGGACATTTCAAGAAAGGCTGGACATCGTACGAAAGGTTCGGCCAACCCCACAGCTAGCAGCCCTAACCCAGCTAGGTAAAGGATTTGTGCGCCACTTTCAGGCCAGCAACTATGAACGGTATTCCTGGCTAACAGCGTCGGAGAAGCGTTACAAATTTTTTGGCTGGGAATACGTTTTATTTGCAACTGAGCGTCTTGGTGTTTAGTTTCCTGACCAAGGTAGTAACAAGACACCAAAGCACGGCAGGAGACTTACAAGCTACGGTGCTTTTGAAAACTTTTGGGGAGACCCGAGTAGATCTACAACTCCACGAACAAGTTCGCAGGAGAACCTCTGGCTGGAACTGAACTGAACCGATGTACTGTACAACCGTGGTATTAAACTCTTTGTAAACAAAGAGTTACCTTTATTTAACAAGATAAGTAAATTGAGAACCAGTTCTCATTTACAATGACAACCTGCTCAAAGAGGTAGCAAAAGGAGACAAATTGATACAAGACAAAATAAAACATAGACACATCTAACATTAAAAAAAAGAAGAAAATATAGACAATCCATAAATTATACTGCCGAAATTATATTTTCAACGTGAGCAGAGCAGCTCATCACAACACGAACAGCCACAAAGTAGTTTGCATATTTATCAATTTGAGGAAATACGTTTATTGCCCACACAATCACATAGGCAGTGCCTAGTGCTTTACTCTTTCTGTTCTTACCTTTCACAATAAAAGCCCTACACAAACTGTATACGCGGCATTACTGCTTACAAGGGGGCATTTCAAGAAGAGGCAACTACACAAAATAGTACTACTGCCGAGAGAATGAATGAGTTAAAGAACGCTCTTTGTGAGTCAATAAAGGACTAAAGAAGGGAACCCAAATGGAGACACAAAAGGTTAATAATTGCAATGAGGAGGAGGCCATTAAAAACAAAAGAGCAGGAGGGCGAAGCCGGAGGCCCGAGGCGCGCAGTGTGCAGCGCTGACAGCCTTAAATGGAAAAAGTCCTGACTCTACTGTACACCACACCACCAAGTATCATAGGCTGCGCCGCATGATGCTTGTCTAGTTGCAGGGAAAACAATCACAGTACTCAGTCAAGCCATTAATAACTGTTTGTGAGTTGGCGGTCGTGTGTGTATGTGTGTGTGTGCCTATCTGCGTGCATGCGTGTGTGCTCCAGGGTGTTAATTTCCAGCGATGGGATGAGTCTTTGGCATCCCAGCGTGATTCATATTAAAAGTCAATTGGCCTTAAAATTTGGCCAGACCCCCAAAGTCTGCGGCGGCAGCGAGATGTGGCTGTCGGCTAATGGCGGGAGCAGGCCGTGGTCGTACTGGCTGAAATTGAAACTGACCACGGAAGCCAATGGGCCAGAGAAAGAGAGAGTCACAAGACTGACCATTAAGCTGATGACATCCTCTCTGCTAACTGGCCCACGCTTCCGCTCCACTTCTCCCCGTTCGAGCTGCGAGCGCTGGGACTGGTGTCCAGTTGGTCAATTTTTCATTCTCTGTGTGACGCATTGAGATTCATGGAGCTCCCGATAGAGCTCTTAACTCCATATGTGCTGCATTGTTGCAAAAACATACTAGCACTAGCAGCGTGTGCAATATGTGTCTTGTCCGCAACCTCTTGGCCTGTAAACATTAGCGAGAGCTATCAGCATCTCCCTGCTCTTAATTTCTCGCCTGCGTGCCTGCGTGGTGAGGTATGTCAGCGCTGGCTGGGAAATAGAAAGTGATGAAGGCAGAGAGGCCATCACCCTCCTGCTGCTCCTGTGATTTCACCGGAACCTCAACTATAATTACTGCGCACGCTATTTGCAGCAACGTCAAACTTTTTACCACTTAGCGGCCAAAGCAAAACTTCTCCCAAACTCCACCGTAGACTCGATGTCGGTAAAGTTGACGTAGCTGCAATGAAAGTTCTAATGTTTCACTTTTTGATCAATGTCTTCACGTTTTCTGTTCCAACTTCCAAAAGCCAACAATGCCCTTCTTCTCCATCGGTGTACATCCGTGAATCCGCGATGCAACCCCTCCTTCTCCTTGCTTTCACTGGATCCATCTTGGTGGCAGATGCACGAGGCCCGGGGCAGCTCTTCTCACCACGTGAGGAGTAAGGCTTTTGTTAACATTTCATTCTTCTCTCCACCCACATGACAGCAATGAACCGCCATGGCAGTGAAACCCTCTGGACTGTGAAATCTAGCTTTGTCCCCAGTATTACCCTCCGATTTCTCCATTAACAGCAGCAGAGCTAAAGGTAGAGAACAGCTCTTATTGTGTTGGGATTGATACAGACTACTTTGTATTTCAAAGAACATTTCCCAACCCTCTGAAACCACCAAAGTGAGGATACTGGTATTATAAAACTAGACAACCCAATGAGTCCATTGGTACCAACCATGTCAATTTAGCTTGTATTGAAGGGGAGCTGAATAACTCTCCAAAGGGAAAACTGGCATGGCGATTTTCAAAAGGGTCACCTCAAGATATGCAAATAAAAATGGATTCTATGGGTACCCACAAGTCTCCACTTTACAGTTATGATAATCCAAAGAAGTTTTGGCCAAAAAACATACAGTATGAATGTGTAATTTTTGGCTATTCTAAAAAAATATTGAATATTTTTACACACCGGCCCCTAAACAATCTTGGGATTTGATAAAATTGGGTATAATCAAAGCCTCATGAAACTTTGCAACCACAAACTGGAGACCTTCAAAGCATTCAGAGGATGTGTGGATTTCAGAGATATAGTGGCAATAAGAAGTCTGAGCAGTTCCCAGAACAGAAGTATTTGCCATTAAATTGCCGAAAAATGCAATTCTTCCAGAAATCTCCAAATGTCAAAATTTTTCGATACCAAATCACAGCATGGCTTTTTTATGATGTTCCTCAAAGTCTTGGTGTCTCAATGTGGAATTTTGGAGGGATTTTTAATGAATTCTCAAGTGGCAAAAAAAACATTGTCAAGTTTAGCGCCAAATCTGTGGCTTCAATGGTATCAACCCAGAAATTGCTGCAGCAACTTATGAGGCAAAAGCGAGCAATGGCCATCGTATACTTCCATCATAATGTTCTAAGCCCTTATACACTTTTACTATTAATCCTGACTACTTAATCAATTTAATATTTATCTCAGATTTTTTGGGTCAATCTCAAATAAATCTTTAGGTTCCCATCCTTTAGATTATGCTTACCGCTTCTATGAAGCATCTACTGTTGACCTGCTATCTCCCCTAAAGATCCCCTGCCCCCGCTAAAAGTATAGAAATCAGATATATAAGGGTCTCAAAAGGTTAAAAAAGCAAAAACTTATTTTTAGAAGAAATTAAAACAGGTGTTATTACTTTGTGAATATCAACTTTTTTGCCCATGTGGCCAACACAACGCAGCTATCTGTCCATCGATCATCGTAGTGATGTTACATGCTAGCATGTGGCTAATGCCAACACCATCAATCACCTTGGCACCGTGCTAGCACATGGCTAATGTATTTATCATTAATCTCATCAGTGCTGTCTTTCCACATCATTTCAAGCCTTCGCCGTGATTCCTAGCACTAATTTGATGGTAATGAACCCATTGATGGCACAGTGCTTGATGAATACATTGATAAATCACCTTCTGGTGGATTTTGGACAGGCAACATCTGATCCCGTCGGATGATCTGTAGATCTTATTCTGTTAGATAGGCATGTAGCTGTGGAAGAACTGGCTGATGATTTGGATGGGATGATCAAAATAGTTAGAACTGACATTTGTCGGCACTTCTTGTGTCTTGAACCTTTTGAGTAAATGATAAGTCTGCACCTCCAATTTTCTTGGTCAATTGCGATTTCCGATATTTCAAAAGTGTGACCTGCCGAATCTGAATCTCTTGCTAAGAACTATGATTGACAGCAAGGCTCCAGAGTTAACTTTTTTCACCACCATCCCAAAAAATAAATGAAACCATTCCAAAGTCAGTGTAAAAGTTAGAAGAAGTGCAGCAACTTCCTCCCGTTTCCATCAAAACACTCATCACATTTGGTCAGTGTCATAAAAGACAAGAAAACAATGAAAGAAACCATATTGAATATTCAAAGCAGAAGTATCTCTATCAGATTACACCGAGGCACCGATCAAAGACTCTCCAACTCCTTCCGGACACAGTAAACCAGATCACCAAATACGGACTGAATGACCAATTCCCACACGAAATAAACTAAAGGTGCAAAGTTCTTTAACCCATCATCACACAACACAGACAAAACAACATACTTGATTGTGGGCAAATTATGCATGGATGGTCAGCACTCCTTGGCTTGTCTGTTCTGCTATGTTACATCTAACAATCATTGATTGCAATGTTATATTAACATGATATGAACCTCCATCCCACTTAAAGCACATGAACATAACAGACACACACTGATTCCTATATGCACAACCATTTATGTTTTTCTTAATGTGTTGAATCATGTTTGTTTACATGTTTGTTGTCTACCTACCATTGCCTGTAGGACAGCTAGTGACAGCTTGAGTAAATATGAGATTTATTCTCCATCCTCACCTACATACTCACAAAACAAACACCCATGCACACAACTTAGGGGCTAGCGCTGCCTCTCAATCATTGCTCCACTGAAATTCCTATGATGTGATACACATGGTACTGGCTTTCAAGGTACAATGAATAAAATATGCAATAATTTGTATAAATTAAAACCAGACATATTCCTTGTTAAATAAACCCGCATGTCTTGAGTTTCAAAACAAAGAGGTGGATCTATGGAAACCACCATTAATAGATATCGCCACCGTTACTGACCCAGAGGGCAGATTCCCTGTCTTAAATACATCAATCAACCACCCAGCCCCCAATTCTTTCATAGATTCTTCACATCCTCATAGAATATCACAGACTCAAAAAGTATCATTTTGATACAGTTATCAACCCAGCAAGAATGAAAATGGCAAACCAGCGAGACAATAAAACAGTACATGGAGGAGTTTGGACTTGGCGACAGTCAAGCTGTCATACCTAAGAAAAAGAATGGGTTGTAATTAGTACTTATACCACACTGCAAAAGCCCACACTGTGCAGGCGGGAGTGGAGGTTGATGGGAAAAACAAAAAACGATCTTTCAGCCAGGAGACCGCTGATTTTTTTCCAGTGTAAAACAAGAAATCACTTCAGTTAGTGTTTTTAGCCCGAAGAACGTTCTTTTCCCTAAACAGTCTTTTTAGATGTCCTTTGAAGGATGACTTTTGATGTCCACAGTACATCTTCAGAAGGTTCTAAAGTAATGTTTGTATGAGGTCATCCTCATTTCATGCATCCTTCCAGCAAGTTATTATTAACAATTTTGGCCATTTTCTTGCAAACCAGTTCATTGAACATGTATTAACAATAACCAACAACCCAAGATTACTGTACATTTGGTGCAAACAAACCAACCAACCTAAACAAACATACCAAACAACTTTGGTATGATGTATAAGGGGAACCCCACTTGTTTTTGCGTGGAGTCAAAAAGACGCCATCGGAGGAGACTGTCGTGGTTGAGAAGATGGACCCAGCTTGGCTTATACATTTTGCAGAGCGAGCTGGAGGTGAGTTGTTCTTTGCGAGTACCCGAACATCGAGGTTGGTGGTGTTTCCCTGTCAGCTCGCTCTCATTGGCTTTTTCAGGTTTTTGCTCAGTTGCTCATTGCTGTTTTTTTAATTTCTTTTACCGATTTCATGTCTGACGGGGTGAATTGGACCCTAAATCTGGCCAATTATCCTCAAGTTTTGGGGCCAGCATTAGCCAGCTAAAATCTGTTAGCATGGTGACAGACCCCAGTTAAAAGTGAGGTAGCTTTGTGATATCGGAAAGCCTGAAGATATCTTGATAACACAATTAACTCTCTTGGTGATACAACCTAACCCTGCCAACATATTCAACACACATAAACATATGATTTTGAGTAAATATATATATATATAAGTCACAGTAGCCTATATCTTGTAAATGTAATGGAATTTAAACTAAACTGTATGGAAATATAACACTGATGAACTAGCATAGTAACAGGGATGTTACCAGACCACTGTCTGAGAAGATTACTGTCAGAGGCAGCAGATTGTAAAGCACAAACACACACACACGCACACACACACATCCATGCTGTCACATCCATGCCCCGGCTCACTGCTGTTATTACAGGCACAGCTTATTGGGAAACTGCTACATTATGAGAAGTGTCTAACAAATCGCTTATGCTCCTGTAATTGGATTACAGCGGCTAGTTCCCATCGCTGAGACCTGGCAGGCTGCATGCACACATCCACACACACCAAAGTAGTTTTCAGGCTGTGTGTGTAGGTGTACATTTGTGTGTGTGTGTGTGTGTGTGTGTGTGTATGAAAACCTGCAGTGTGTCTCCCTGTGAACACAAAGAGAAAGAATAGCCTCATTAGATTTAATTGACCTTCAGGCAGTAGTACGATATTTCAGAATCAGCAAATCTCTGTTTGATGATGTCATCGCATGACCAACACAAACGACCACTATTCTATTCACAATTTTTAGGTTATCGGACATTTTTGGGAGGAGCTTGCACCCTATATTTTCTGTTTCATTGATAACATACTGTATATAGTGAAACGGTAATCAGAATACAGTAGTGCATGTGTCTAAGACAAAACCCTCCTACTGGGGACTGAGTTGGCATTTCTGTCCACTGGCAACTTTTGTAAACTATTTTCATTTTAAAAATAAGGAACATTTAAACATTTCTGTAATACTCTGTACAAAGACTGAACAAAAGGCAAAAATGTACAAAATACGGGTTGCTTTTTCCAGCACATCTAGGTGATGCCGTCGATTTTGTTAGCATGTTTGGATGTGTTTCCATTCACATGCCTTACAATAGTGGCACACCATTCTTGTCCGCCCTGATCTCACAGAAATACATGAAATGACCATAACCTCTTGACAGCCCATTACATGGTGCCAGGAACAATGCAAACGGGAAGTCAGTTAGGATCCTTTTTCCTGTTGGACACACAAATTACCAGGTTCAACAGAAATACGGTTTGATCAAAGTTCTTGTAGGGAGAAGGTCGGGGTGGATGGATGCGATAAACACTGAACTTTCACCAAGGAGACCAGTGTTCGGGCAACTGTGGCTTAGAAGGTAGAGCGGGTCGTCCCTCAATCAGAAGATCGTCTTTTTGATCCCCGGCTCCTCTAGTCTATGTTGATGTGTCCTTGAGCAAGACACTCAACCCCAAATTTTCCCAAAAGGCTGTGCCATCGGTGTGTGAATGGGTGAATGACATGTAGTGTGAAAGCGCTTTGAGTGGTCTAGTGTAAGACTAGAAAGGCGCTATACAAGTACAAGTCCATTTACCATTTGTTTGTGCCGTTACGTAGCCAAAAGTCAACGTAAGTTATTCCAACCCAAATATGATCTTTTCTTTTTTCAACTTAAACCAAGTAGTTTTGATGCCTAAACCTGGTTTGTTTAGTGGCGGCATGTACATTTTACACATTCCATGCCACGACCTCTACCATTGTGCTGTTAGGAGTTCATGGTCATTTCACATATTTCTGTGAGATCAAGTTAAACTCTCTCTCCATACTTGAGAGTGGAAGCAGAGGGGAACAGCTAGCCTGGCTCTGTAAAAAGACAAATAAAACACATGATGATGGTATCAACTCAAATGCTTATTACTGAACACATATCTTGAGCATTCATTCCTGACTTTGGAAAGACTTAAAAAACGAAAAGATCTTAACGCAAGGTCCACTTACTGGCTTTTTCTGGCGCATTCAACCACATCTCAGTGGATGATGTTAACTCCATCTCAACCCCATCACCAGATAAGCACGGAGGTGTGGGACCATTCTGCATAACCTATAGCAGAGGTCTTCAACAGGGGGTCTGCGGAGGTACTGCAGGGGGTCCGCGACATTTTTGGTTGATTAGACAATTTTTACATTTTTAATTATCTTTTTAATTTAAATTGTTTTTCCAAACATGAATCTGTCCATTATTTGAATAGTTTAGTATTGTATGCAAGATAACAGGTATGTTTATGCATGGCAGTGGCACTAATAGGCCATCACTCATTTTCGTTTCCATATTTATGTTTAAAATAAAAATGTCAATTTGAATAGCGACAATGTCGCAATGTCGCATGGGGGTCGGGATCAGTGCCCATGGACTGGTAGACCGGGGTGGTGGTTCCCATTTTCAAAAAGGGGGACCGGAGAGTGTGCTCGAATTACCGGGGTATCACACTACTCAGCCTCCCGGGGAAGGCTTATGCCAGGGTGCTGGAAAGGAGGCTCCGACCGTTTGTCAAACCTCAGATACAAGAGGAGCAATGCGGATTCCGTCCCGGCCGTGGAACAGTGGACCAGCTCTTTACCCTCGCAAGACTACTGGAGGGGTTCTGGGAGTTTGCCCAACCAGTCTACATGTGCTTTGTGGACTTGGAGAAGGCTTTCGACCGGGTCCCTCGGGGGTTCTTGTGGGGGGTGCTGCGGGAGTATGGGGTGCCGGACCCATTACAACAGGCGATCCGGTCTCTGTACGACTGCAGTAGGAGCTGTGTCCGCATTCTCGGCAATAAGTCAGACACGTTCCCGGTGGGTGTTGGCCTCCGCCAGGGCTGCCCTTTGTCTCCGGTCCTGTTCGTGACTTTCATGGACAGGATATCTAGGCGCACGATCCCGAGACCCCCGAACTTCAGGTTCGGGGGTCTCGGGATCGCCTCTCTGCTGTTTGCAGATGATGTGGTCCTGTAAGCCTCCTCGGATCGTGACCTCCAGCATTCACTGGGGCGGTTTGCAGCCAAGTGTGAAGCGGCGGGGATGAGAGTTAGCACCTCCAAATCTGAGGCCATGGTGCTCTGCCGGAAACCGGTGGATTGCTCCTTCCAGGTGGGGACGGAGTGCCTACCTCAAGCGAAGGAGTTCAAGTATCTTGGGGTCTTGTTCACGAGTGAGGGTAAGATGGAGCGGGAGATCGACAGACGGATCGGTGCGGCTGCAGCAGTAAAGCAGGCACTGCACCGGACCGTCTTGGTGAAGAGGGAGCTGAGCCGGAAGGCAAAGCTCTCAATTTACCACTCGGTCTACGTTCCTACACTCACCTATGGTCACGAACTCTGGGTCGTGACCGAAAGGACAAGGTCGCGGTTACAAGCGGCCGAAATGAGCTTCCTCCGTAGGGTGGCCGGGCTCAGTCTTAGAGATAGGGTAAGGAGCTCGGTCATCAGGAGGGAGCATGGAGTCGAGCCGCTACTCCTTCGCATCGAAAGGAGTCAGCTGAGGTGGTTCGGGCATCTAATTAGGATGCCTCCTGGACGCCTCCCACTGGAGGTTTTCCAGGCACGTCCAACTAGGAAGAGACCCCGGGGAAGACCCAGAACACGCTGGAGGGATTACATCTCCCAGCTGGCCTGGGAACACCTCGGGATCCCCCAGAATGAGCTGGAACATGTTGCCGGTGAGAGGGAAGTCTGGGTCAGCCTGCTTGGCCTGTTGCCACCGCGACCCGACCCCAGATAAGCGGAGGAAAATGGATGAATGGATGGAATTTGAATAGCTTGTATGCATGATTAGCATGCAATTAAGAGACAATGTTGATATTGGCATTGGTATCAGCTGACAAGGTGTGTTTATAAATGGCAGTGGCACGGCCACCCTACTCACTGTACCTTGCACCTGTTTAAAATAAAAACATGAATATATGAACCTGTGTATTATTTGAATAGCTTCGTATTGAATGCACAATAACAAGGTATGTTTATACATGGCACTAGGCCCAGTTTGATATAAAACACAATTTTATACAATATATCTAGTCGGGGGTCCCTGCTCCATCTCTCTATCAGTTTGGGGGTCCTTGGCCTAAAAAACGTTGAAGACCCCTGACCTATAAGATTACTAGTGAACTACTAGTATTGTCATGTTTTATTATTCCAGAAACAAAAATCACAAAAAAAAAGATAATTTGTCGTTCCAGGGGCAGTTATTTTTAAGTATATTAGCGCAATTTATAGATATATATATATATATAACAACACAGGGAGAGTTCACTGCATTGTGTGTGTGTGCACCAGGGGGTAGAATCCGTGTTCAAAAACCTCCACAGATCAATCCCAGGCAGTCGTCCTCTGTCAGCCTCCACACTCAGTTTTTATGCTAATGCAGCAGTTTATTGCCCAGAACGTGTGATACTTTTGTCTGGACCAGCTTAAGCTGATCACTGCTTGACAGCTTCAATGTATGTCTGTGCGTGAGTGTGTGTGCAGACATTATCATTAATGGAGGGAGGACCCGGCAATAAGCCAGCCCCCGTCCCTGATAAACAGCTGAGTCTGTCAACACACACACACACACACACACAGTGCGAGGCACTTCATTCATCATCCTGATGTTAATTGGTACAGGCTTAAATAAACCTCTATTACCCCCCTCTTAACACACATGACCTTGTGAGAGCTCATGTAATGTCTGTGAGTGCTACAGTGGGGAACATATTCTTTGTCAGATGTTTTGTATCTGATCAGATACACTACTAATAATACACCTCTCCCCTTGTAATCTGGCTTGTTTTATGTGGACACAAAGTACGATAGTTTATTTTAGGACTGCGATTATCATTATGGCAACTATATTCCCCATGAACTTTGATTTCTATAATGACTCTGAACAAAAAGAGGGCCCGATGGAGATAAAAGTTAGCCTCAGTTTTTAACGTCTGTGACATTGTTTGATTGTCTGATTTTGCTGTAAAGAAGATTTATTCTTAAAAGAGAATAAAATGTTAAAAGTGACCTTTCCACCACTGCCAGAAGCTTTAGTTTTGTGCTGGAAAAAGTCAAGCTCAGTCAAAGTTATTTTACATAATAGTAAATTCCAATATCTCAATGGGCGGACTCCACCACTAAAGCAGTAATGAGAACTGCAGAATGTGATTAATGAAAGTAAATACACTCATTGGCTCTTGGTAAAAAAAATGGTAAAACAGGTTTGGATTTCAAGAATGTCTTCATAATTATTACTCTAGGCCAGATTGTTCATGTACTATAAGAGGTAGGAGACTGGAGTTTGAACAAACACTGATAGATTATTGCAGGGAATAGGGAATGGACTTGAGCCAGGAGTTAACTGATGAGAAGTCGTGAGAGATAGATCCCTTGGTTTTAGACATATCACAAAAACGTTTGTAATGTTTTGCAATCCTCAAAAGTCTGGTGGATGGGTCAAACTGACACAGAACTTTCACCCAGGAGACTGCTATTTGTGTGCTGTGTGAAACCAAGTCAATGTTCAGTTATTTTAATTCACATCTGTAAATTAAGTAATGTAACAAATTTAGTTATTTTAAACCAAACCATGATGTTTTACTAAACCTAACCATGCAGGTTTGTTGCGTATTCGTTTTGTTTTGTTTCATTTTACAACATTAACCACGTAGTTAAAACTGCGACCGTAATCTTGGAGAAAATATGTTTGCCTCAAAACGTAATTGAGAATGCAGTTTAGTTGTATGGGAAAGTAGTTTTGTTGGAGACAGAATTTAAATTTTTAGTCTTTAGGGCCCGAGCACCGACGTAGTCGGAGCGGAGGACCTATTGTTTTTCGATTGTTTATTATTATTATTATTATTATTATTATTATTATTATTATTATTCTTAGTGTTTCGTCGCAAAAAGGAGGTGCTTGGGATACTGGCAAAATGTCGAAATTTGGCACGCAAGCCAGAATTTGCAAAAATTGCAGTCTGATTGGGGTGTCCAGCTGCGGTATGAAATATTGGCTCGATAGCGCCCCCTATTGAGTAGCCCCAACTTTGGCTTTCACCTTGCTGTATGAAATTCGGTAGGTATGTGGAACGTGATGAGACGCACAAAAAATCCTCTTGGAGTTTTTCATTAAACCAAACAGGAAGTCGGCCATTTAGACTTTTATGACGTTTTTTGACCTTTTCAAGGCGTCATACTTTAACGAACTCCTCCCAGAGATTTGACCCGATTGACTTCAGATTCGGTCAGTATGCTCTTGAGACCTTGGCAGTGAAAAGTTACTCAAAGATCAAAAAGTTATCGAACTATGTGTCCGTGGCGTGGCGTCAAAAAAACACCATTCGCCGCGAAACAGGAAGTTGTTGTAACTTGGCCATACATTGTCTAATCTGCTACAAATCTCTCATATGTCATAACATCCTGACCCGGAACACATCTATAAGACAATTTAGAATCATAGTAATAGCGCCACCTAGTGGCAACTGGAAGTTGTACGTTTTGTACTTTGACATCCTGCTCCTCACAGATTAATCAGATCCCTCTCAAATGATGTCAGAAAAGCCTTAAGACCTTGATAATGCTTCATTGTGAAAATCATAAGAAGTTGTTGAAGGACGGCGACGTGGCAGTTCGGCGAATTTCGATCCTTCGCCATGAACGAATAAACTGATGTAACTCAACTCCACATCACCAGATTTCACATGTTTGATTAGACTCCAGGCCTGAAGACATTTGCAGGCCAATTTTGAATCATAGTCATAGCACCACCTACTGGTAACAGTAAGTTAAAGGCTTTATACTTTGGCTTGTTTCTCTTAGTAGGTAAATCAGATCAACATCAAATTAGTTCCACACAAATATAACAAGTTCATAATGCCAGTTCATGAAGCTTTTGATGTTTCGTCGAACGCCGTTGCCGTGGCGATGCAGTCTTCGCCATTAACAACGAAGGTCATTTTGAGAGTCTAAAAATGCTCGAAACATAAGCAAACTTGGCAAGCAGATTACAAGCCCGAAATGTAGTTATAGAATATGATTTTATTGGTTCAGAGTGGCAAATCGGCTCAATAGTGCCCCCTACAAAATTTTGACGAAGCAGCCCTCGCATTATGTTTGACCTAGATGTATGAAATTTGGTAGGAACATGTATCACATATGGACTTAAATAAAAGTCTCTTGGGACCATGCTCTAAACCCAACCGGAAGTCAGCCATTTTGAATTTTTATAAATTTTTAGTGTCGGTTTTGTCATTTCCAGGCGCTCCTCCTAGGAACTCCTCCTAGGGAAATAATCGAATCAACTTCATATTTGGTCAGAACAATCTAAAGAGCTTTGCGATGAAAAGTTACTCAAAGCTTGTTGGCGACGGATTCTTCCTCATGAAAAACGAAGGCGTTTTTGAGGGGCTAAAAATACTCAATACATAATCAAACTTGTCACACACATTTAAAATGCTGAATGTAGTTATCTGATGTGAATTTATTGCTTCAGAGTGGCAAGTCGGCTCGTAGCGCCCCCTACAATATTTGCAGCCCTCGCAGTATGTTTCACCTAGATGTATAAAATTTCTGCATGCCAATATCAACTCATAGTCATAGGTGCCACCTATTGATGACCATGGCTGTAAGCAGGATTCTATAAATACAGCGGCCCAAATACTGAACTTATTGAAAGGGTTTGTGGGCGCACCATGAGAAAAAGACTTCTCTGATCTAAATATGTGCAAACTAAGATGCTTGGAGAGCAAACGTTAGATAACAGTGTCAAACCATGTCAGTGGGCATTAGTATAAATGATCTGTCCAGAGCTTCTTCATGAGAATCAGGTTAAACGTTACAATGAATGCTTCACACTACAATCTAAAGTTACAGAAGAACTTAAAATGAAAACAGTGTTAAATTAAAGTGTTCAAGTAACAGCAAATGGCACTACTGTTTTGTTAACTTTCATGTAAGTCCAAATACAATCAGCAGGACACTGCAGGGAGTTGAACCCCATCCCAGTAAACTGACAGTCTGTTGTGTTACAAACACTGAAGCACATTCACACATTAATTTTCTTTATGATCTTAACAGGCTTACATTTATGATTGTATCGGAGGTACACTCAAAACATTTGAGGCTTAACACCTGGCAACATGATCTTGCTACGCTGCTGGTCTACGCAGGAAATATCTCACGCGTGCACGCAGAGTGTGATGGTCACAGAAATGCATGGCCGCGTGCGTCACCCAGAGTCCTGCCCGTACCAGGAAATACCGTTTAACTCGTGCATGGTGTATGACAGTCACAGAAATGCATGGCCAGAGTCCTGCTAGTACCCTCGACGTGCGTGAAGTTGCGAGGGCCCGATCAATGCTGCTCGCAGCTTTAATTTTTAACTTATTTCCTCTCTTCTCTTCTTTTTTGTTTTTTCATTAACGTTTTGTTTAAGTGACGGTCAGGCAATGGACCGTAACTTTTTTCAACTTTTCTAGTGGCTTTTCTGTTACTTTTTTCCCTCTTTGTAACGGAGAGCCATGCACAATGGACTGGGAGCATTGTTTACTCTCGCGACAAGCTGATTGCACTGAGTAGACCGCTGCCCAGCGCGGGGCCTGAAATCCCCTGAGGAACTGCGGAGAAGACGTCAGGGTTGCAGAGCTGGCGCTAAACTGAAGGCGAAGAGGAGGAAGTATAAACCTTCGGTACCGGCAATTTTAATGGGGAACGTGAGGTCCTTGGCCAATAAGATAGATGAGCTCTGCGTGCTGGTAAAGACCCACAGGGAGTACCGTGAATGCAGTATCATGTGTTTCACTGAGACATGGCTGCACTCAGATTTCTCGGACCACAGTGCGACCGTACCCGGCTTCAGGACTGTTCGGGCGGACAGAGACGTTGTACAGAGCAGTAAGAAGAAGGGTAGTGGGACTGCAATGTATGTGAATGAGAGGTGGTGCAATCCCGACAATGTGTGTGTGAAGGAACGTTTCTGTAGCCCGGACATTGAACCTCTAGCCGTGGGGATGCGTCCGTATTATTTGCCGAGGGAGTTCTCATCCGCCATTGTTGTCGCTGTGTACGTTCCTCCGTCAGCTGACGCAGAGGCAGCAATGGCCACCATCCACTCCACTGTGTCTAAACTGCAGATTCAACATCCTAGTGCATTTTTGGCAATTACTGGAGACTTTAACCCCACCACACCGGATAGAGCACTGCCAACTTTTCTAGCGTTAGCGCTTCTATGCTGGATCAAAATGCATGTCTCAGTCATGGATCCGAACAAGTCCACGTCCAAAAAGGTGCTTGATACGAGATTAGGAACATTTTAATTGCCTCTCAAAGGCTCTCAACATGGCGATGGGTGAGCCGGCAGCTAACGGTGCTATCGAACAAAGTGCAAACGCTCACATGCACTAAAAGCATGCATGTCAACAAAGCAAGGAGAAACTCACACAGAGACAAAAAAATAGCAACTTCATTCTCTAAGGTAGACTTTACTCCACTATATCTGTAGATAGACAATAGTTGTTTGCTGCTATATTCCTGCTCTGAATCCCAAATACTGCACCTTTAATAGATATTAAAGTTGTAAGTAAAACTGGTATGGTCGAAATTGTGAAAATACCCCATTAATAAAGTAGAAGGCCTGCATTCAGATTTATGCTTATTAAAAGTACAGGAGTGGTATAAGTTAAATGTATTTGAAGTATCAAAAGTAAAAGTACTTGTTAGGCAGAGTTTCATTATCTGTTATACAACATTTGATTATTAGAAACAATATATTCGCATGTAATCAGCAACTCAATGTTGAATATTTTTTAATAAACTGATCATTTTTGTATGTAAGTTTTGTATTTAAAA
The DNA here is from genome assembly GCF_004355925.1 of Anarrhichthys ocellatus. Classification (NCBI taxonomy): domain Eukaryota; kingdom Metazoa; phylum Chordata; class Actinopteri; order Perciformes; family Anarhichadidae; genus Anarrhichthys; species Anarrhichthys ocellatus. Next base: position 166,214 of record NW_022280206.1, on the reverse strand, counting down.
TATCCATCTGTCCAACTACAGATGTACAGTAGTTGAGTAAAAAGTGCAATATTTCCCTCTAAATGGAACAAAAGTATGAAGTAGCATAAAGTGAGGTACTGGTGCAGTTTTTTACTTAAGTGCAGTACTTGAGTAAATGCACTGACAAACTGTCTGATTTAATACAGCTTTAAGCAATATGAGGTGATTTATATGAAAGCATGTGGACATGTTACAGATTTTGACGCACAAAACCACAAGCCAAAAAATGAGAATGCTTAAATTGCTACATGACAAATATACACTGAGACATAAGAACTAAACTGCATTTGTAAACAACAGTGCAGAACAGTGCTGTCATATTAAAAGCAGCTGAACAGCAGCCGAAAATTGATACATTTTGTGTCTGTTACTTTGTTCTACACTACAAAACGCAGCTTTAACCTGTCGGACTCCGTGAAGACGAAAAAAAACGTATTAAATCGTTATGGATATTGTATTTGTTCTAAACTTCTTTTCTAAACTGTTCTGTGTGCCTCTCTCTTTTAACACAGGCTTCTCTGTGGAGGACCGCCAGCCGCGCGGGGACCTCTCTCTCATTCCAGATGTTTGGACCTTTGTCCTCTCCGTTCCGTTGTGTGCATGTTGTCCTTGTGTCTCTCTCTCTCCCTCTGTGCTTTTGTTTCATTTTCCCATCTGTGTGAATGATGTGAGTCTGTGTGGCCTGTCCTCCTTCAGGTCTCCGGGGTAGAGTGAAGATGTCTCTATACTGTATATGCAGTGTGCAGGATATAATTTGACAACACCTGAAGCTTACATCCAGTTTGATTTATTCTTCATAAAACCTGTGCGTCATGCACTTAACATCAGTCGCACACGTCAATAACCCTCTAACATCAAAATATCCACTGATGCCGTTATAGATTATAATTTTACAGTTTTGAATGCACAATTTTTTTAATGTACATCATCTGTCCCTGTCAAAATATATCCTGCACACTGCATATACAGTATAGAGACATCTTTACATGTACATACTGTACTTATCATCCAGTCTTTGTATATCCATTCAGTATTTATTTCACCTACTATTCACATTACATTACAGTCATTTAGCAGACGCTTTTATCCAAAGCATCTGACTAACAATTCAGATTCTATCACAATTCATACACCGTAGGCACAGCTCTGGGGCTAAGTGTCTTGCTCAAGGACACATCGACATGCAACTAGCAAAGCCGGAGCCGGGGATCGAACCGCCGATCGAAGGACGGCCTTGCTCCACTTTAGCCACAGTCACCGACAACTCACAACTTATGAAACACATGTTTTTTTATATAAAAGGTTTTATTTCTTAATATATTGTTGGTACATTTATGTATATTTATATACAATATTTACATATTTGTTTCGCTACGTGTTGCTTTGTTTTAAAGTTGATTCTGATTTTATAATTTCTTTGATTGTCTATACTCTAAATGTTATTATGTTGGTCTATTCTGTGCGCACAACATCTATTTCCTGTCTGTCCATCCAGGGAGAAGGATTGGGGGAGTTTTTCTTGTTCTGAATCGAGAGTCTGAGGACAAATTTGTGATATGTGTTATTGAGATGTATATTAAAGTTGACTTGCCTTGACTAGTTCTTGTTTTTTACTTTTATAGGTTTCACTTCTTAAAAAAACAAAATCTGGTATGAAGTCTCAGTAATAGCAATTAGACCATCATGAGGAACTTAAACTCTTCACTGACACTTGAGGTCCCTACTACCAACAGTGTGATATCAATACAGTAAATATGCACTCAATCCAACTGTATCATGTATTCTATCAGGTTTAGGCTGGATTTAACTTTAATACAAGACCTGTATGGGGTCCATATGTCCATACAGGTCTTGTGATGAAACTGTTTCAGAATGTTGACCTAGGCTAGACTAAGTGCATGAGTCAGCTTTTCTCAAGTCTCCCGATCTGTGTGCGTCTTCCTGGCTCATGTCTAGATTGTGACCTATAATTTTACGAAAATTTGGAAAACCCTTGTGAAACTTGCTGCCTGACAACCTATCCTAACCTTAGCCATTCGAGGTGAACACCTAACCTTGACCATTCGAGGTTAACGCCTAACCTAAACCTTTTCGGGAGAGTTTCGCAAATTTTGAGGTATACCCATAGACTGTATGGGTATACCGCAAAATGTACCATCTTGACACGACAGTCTCTCTGTGAAGCATCTACAAACAGATTTGCAGAGTGCTCTTTCGCTCTAACTCTTGGTACTGCAGGAATAATGAGATGCTATATCACTGCACTGAGAGGCCTAGGAGCCTCCTGATTAAAACAAGCACACACACACACTTGCAGGCTGTCTCCCAGCATAACTAATGGGAGCATTTCACGGTGGTGACAGCAAGCGGCGCGCGCTTGTCTGTCTGAGCATTATGGCTGTTACGATAATAATGAGAACAAATGAGAGCCATCCATTTCCTGCCTGGCCGCCGATTGGTCCTGATGGCCAATATGGCGCCGGGTAATCCATCTTCGAGCCCCTCCCCCTGGCGACTCGCTGGCGACCCGCTGGGAGAGCGTCAGCCAATGGAACGGCAAGTGGGTGACGGAGGGGGTCAGGGCATGGAGCGGAACGAGTAGAACACAACACCTAAACATAGCATTGAAATGAGCTCATCATGGCATTATCACTCGTACTTCTGCTACTACCGGTACTGGGGTTGCCTCTCCAAAGGACCGCAAGACAAATCGGACATTTGAGATGATTAATGGGGCAGTGAGAGAGAAAAAACAAACTTCTGCAACACAAAGTTGTTTTTGGACAACATTTTTGCTTTGCTCTGTAAAGAATGTTATCTCTTTGGGTCTCAAACTGTTGTTTAAATGAAACAGTTGGAGTGGAAAGGGTGATGGAACTGATAACAATTCATAGAAAACATAACAAGGGGCCACAACTATGCACCGCTTTTAGTCACAAGAGGTCACAAGCCAATGAGGAGAAAAAACACAGAAAAACTGGAAAACCCTCTGAACTGTAGAGTATAAAGTAGCATAAACTGGAAATATTGAAGTACAAGTATCTCAAAATTGTGCTTAAGCATGGCTAAGGTGCTTACTTTCCACCACTGACTACTGGCACTACTATTACTTGATAGTACAAGCAATTTACAATAAACACTACGACCAACTACAATTACAGTTTGCTTAACTGGGACAAAACGTAAGCAACATCAGTGTAATTTTATTTTCTGAACTATTTCAATGAACTTAAAAGCTCATTGAAATACATTGACCAACACTGCCTTTTATCATTTGCACAATGAGCAAAGTTGTGACCTCTACTGATTCAGCATGATGCAGAAAAGATTGTTCATACTTTTGTTTCTTCACTACTGTAACACTTGCTTACCAAGAGCAGCCATTGCAAAGCTACAGACTGTCCAGAATGCTGTTGGTTTTGAATTCTGGTGTCACAGCTCTGCCCCTTCTCTCCTGTCTTTTTATTTCTCACTTACCTCACTCACCTATCAACTCATTCAGTGCACCTGCCTGCCTCCCTCCTCATCAGCACAACTCCCCTCACCTGCCTCTATCAGCCACTATATAAACCCCTGCCTCTCAGTCACTCACTGCCAGATCATTGTCATGGTCTACCTGCCCGTTTGGCTTGCCCTGCCTCCCTGCCGCCCTGCCTTGTCTCGGTTCTGCTGGATTTCCCCCTCGTCTCGTCCGTGGATTCACTGTGTTCCTGTAAGTTTCATGTTCTGATTTAAGTGTTCATTAAATTCCCGCTTCACTCTACTTCTGGTCTGGTCTGCGTTTGAGTCCTCCATCATGCCCCGTGACATCTGATTTTTAACAAAAACTAAAATGAGAAATAATTTAACTCATGTAAAAACCTTCACTGGCTCCTAATTATTTATTATAATTTATTTTAAAGTCTCTCTCTCTCTCTCTCTCTCTCTCTCTCTCTCTCTCTCTCTCTCTTCACTTCCCTTTTATACCACATCATTATATGATCGTCCACGAGCCCTCAGATCCTCCACAGATGCTCCTTTAACTGTTCCCAAGGTTACCACAAAAGCCTTTTGGTGATGCTACTATAAGCTGCTACGCCCCAAAAATGCAAAACTCTGCTGTTAAATATTATATTTTCTGACTCGAGATGTTTTAAATTTCAACAATCTTTTTGATATTGCCTAGCATGTATTGTAATTTTTGGATAATATAAACAATTTTCCTCCTCGATGTATATGGTTTTTAAACTTGTTCATTCCATTCATATTTTCTAGTACTCTAAGTATGACTACTACTATTATTACCCCTGCTGCTGCTACTACTACTATTCTTTCCTCTTGCACAGGTCTTATTTAGCAGTGTGATGGATGTGAGGCTGCTCACCACAGCCCCACCAGCTGTCTTCATTACAGTGAGTTCCTCCAGCCTCCCTGTCATACAGGTCAACAACATGGCCACCAGGGGGCCTCCATGATTCAACCTTAGCACACTTACGTTTGTCATACTGTGTCTGTGTGTGTGTATGTGTGACAGGAGAGACACAACTCAGTTAGAAAGCCCCTCCAGTGGACATTCAGGCAGCAGGGAGGGACATCAATTTGGGGGGTGAGTTAAAAAACTGGTTGCAGTTTGCAACCAACCGAAACTGTAGGAAAACTACCATGGCTGATGGAAACCCCCCACCACAAAAGTGCGAATGTCCCTATCTAGATGCAGTGCTTGGTTTGTCCGTTCTGGGCTACTGTAGAAACGTGGTGACCCACTCAGTGAAGAGGACCTGCTCCATATGTAACATAGACTGTAAATAAAAAGTTAACGAAGTCCCCGTAATGTCACCCATTGGTTTCTGGACTTGTGTTTTAAAACCTCTTAAGCACGACGCCCCCGAATGCGGGGGTGCTATCGGGCTCAGCCCCCCTGAAAAAATTGTTCGGAAAATGGACTTATTGTTTGCCAATATTTTGGATTTGTACTTTTTTAAAATTTTTTTAATTTTTTTTTTTTTTTTTTTTTTACTGGATTAAACAGCAACGTATGGGCAACACTATCATATAAATCACTTCTTACACACTCCAAACACAACTATAGACTACTAATATAAGCATCTAGAAAATGTGGCATAAAAGGACGAATTTCTGGTCAAAAATCGCCGTTATGTGTACTGCAAATCAACATAGCACCACGAAGCTAGCAGCTAGCCGGCTAATCCGCACATCGTTTAGCATTCGACACAGAACGCATAAATACCTTTGGTTTTTCTCTCCGTGAAACCAGAAGAAAGCTGTGAGTGGACAACGGTACCATGGCAGTGGTCTTTGCCAAAAAAAATCGTTGGTTTTTGGTAACGTATTATGATAATAACATCAAATGATCCGGTTCAGAGCTACAATCATTGTTGGCAACTGCATCCTGTCTGCTCCCGATCTGTTTCCTGTTGAAGGTGGGGTCAATCCACCATGGGCGAGCGGTCAGACTTTTGGCCAGGACTCTGACGTGTCGAAGGCGGTCTCATTGACTGAAATCGACCGATGATAGGCTGAGCTACAGCCACATACACACATCAACTGAGAAAATCCTATGGATGAGAGCCAGAGACGGGCTCTGACAGCACCCTGGCTCTCAAAATTATTCTAAACAGCTGTATTTGGATGTATTGAACAATATGAGTGATAAAAAAGTGAAATATATAAAAGTACAATGTAAGAGCTGCAACAGCTGGTTCCAGAATGATGATCTCGCGTGACCTCTCTGTACTAAAGCCTCTTATTCTTCACTTTATCCCAGCCAAACGTTATTCTACGACTACTGATCGTACATACATAGGTTGTGCTATGATTTGGGAGAGTTTTTAGGCTTCCAGCTGCATTATTTCAAAAACACAATATCAATAAAAGTGCTTTTTTTTTTTTTTTTTTTTTTTTTTTTTTTATTATTTGGGTTTTTCTTTATTTTTTTTTTTTTTTTTTTTTTTTTTTTTTTTTTTTTTTTTTTTTTTTTTTTTTTGGGAATCAGAATCAACACGAGACGGTGGAGCTATAAGTACAATCGAACGACGAAAAGACATTTTTAGGTGACCAAAAACTTTCATGAACTGAAAACACACTACTCTGCTTTATGGTCTATTTCACTCTAAATGGACCATAATTTACTTAATGAACATCATGCTGTATTGAAGAAGACTTGACACTAGAGATGGAGACCATAAAGTCATGTTTCCAATGTTTACTGAGGTAATAAATTTATTAGTAAGGTCACGTTTTCAATAAAATTGGACACATGTTTTGTTGCCTAAACCTAACTAGGTTGTTTCTTGTTGCGACAAGTTTATTTTGAAAAGACTATATGCATGTAACGAGCGGGAATTGACATGTGTTGCTCGATTGTCGTATTAAAAACGCACAAAAATGAGCAACTCTTTTGTTATATGACAACCCATTTCTCCCAATAGATCCCCGAAAATGCGACACACTTTTCTTTAATTGCTAGTCTCGGCTGGTCTATAGTTTGACATTCAGCTGTGTAGCAATCTATAATATATGTGTGTGTGTGTGTGTGTGTGTGTGTGTGTGTGTGTGTGTGTATGTGTGTATATATATACACATACATGCGTGTGTGTGTATATATATACACATACATGCGTGTGTGTGTGTATATATACACATACATGCGTGTGTGTGTGTATATATACACATACATGCGTGTGTGTGTGTATATATACACATACATGCGTGTGTGTGTGTATATATACACATACATGCGTGTGTGTGTGTATATATACACATACATGCGTGTGTGTGTGTATATATACACATACATGCGTGTGTGTGTGTATATATACACATACATGCGTGTGTGTGTGTATATATACACATACATGCGTGTGTGTGTGT
>NW_022280206.1:98399-114323 GCF_004355925.1 Anarrhichthys ocellatus | reverse complement strand
TATATATATATATGTGTGTATATATGTATATATACACGTATATATGTGTATATTTTTCATTTTACTCAATTTTTTTTTTAAACAAGATCATGATTACGCTCAGTGTCTGGTACCAAACTGTCACTTTGAATGAATGCAGTGATAGAATAGGGCAAACAATTTTAATTTACAGCTTACTGCAACCCATGCATTGAGTGCCATATATTCACATTACTAAGCCAACCAAGAACTTGCATAAAGGGGAAATTATGGCACTGCATTAAGAAGCTTACATTTTGAGAGGCTCCCAGCTGTGTGAGGCTATTGTGTAGTCTGGGTTACATATTGTGTTATATTACCGTAAGTGTTCTTCTATGCACAGGAAGTGTCGGGGCAGATCATGTGCGCTGCGTGGAAACTGTGATATAGTACTGTATAAGCTTTTAAATCTATCCAGCCCTGTATATGGACAACAGACAAGTACAGAAACATGAGTAGGTGCACTTTTTGCTCTCGGTATCAAGATGCAATGATACCAGCGGTGGAAAGTACATTCGCTCAAGTACTGTACTTGAGTACAATTTTGAGACACTTGCACTTAACTTACAGTATTTACATTTGCTGTTGCTTTATACTTATAATCTGATACATTTCATCAGCAAATATTGTACTTTTAACTCAACTACATTCATTTTATACACTTAGTTACGGGTTACTTTGCAGATTCAGATTTTTGATGCAAAATAAAACAATAAGACAAATGCATTAATATTGATCATAGGTTAATGAGTTGATCCCAGTTAAAATAAATATTAAAACTACTCAGTAAATAGAGCAATTAAAATTAGCCCTACATTCATTAGCAGCAACATTAAAATGGTGAACACGTAAATGCATCAATAATTACAATATGACTTACATTATTCTGAAATGGGCCATGCTGCATATTGAGTACTTTTAATTTTAGACCCAAGTATATTTTGATGCTAATACTTTTGTACTTTTAATTAAGTACAATTTCTAATGCATGACTGTATTTCTACACTGTAATATTGCTAGTATGTTTATTTCAACCTGGTGTTATGTCCAATAAATGTGGCCATTGTGATGCAATTGGTCGTGCTAACTTGGCACGAAACATGATTTTCAGTCTGACTGAAACTAAAAACCGAAAGTAAAAAATAATAGCGAATAATTATCATCATGCGAAGACATTCTATGTAACTCTTTTCATCCTATTGTGGATTATTATGGTCCATTTAGACTGAAATAGACTATAAAGCAGAGTATGCTTCAGTGCGGGTCTTAGAACTTTAAACCTTTTAACAGTGTGTTTTCAGTTCATAAAAGTTTTTGGTCACCTACAAATGTCTTATTCATCGTTCGATTGTACTTATAGCTCCACCTTCTTGTGTTAATTCTTATTCCAAGAAAACAATACGGAGGCTTTAAAACAAAAGTCCAGAAACCAATGGGGGACATTACAGTGACTTTGTTAACTTTTTATGTACAGTCTATGCTACATATGGAGCAGGTCCTCTTCACTGAGTGGGTCATCACGTTTCTACAGCAGCCCAGAATGGACAAACCAAGCACTGCATCTAGATAGGGACATTCGCGCTTTTGTGGTGGGGGGTTTCCGTCAGCCATGATAGTTTTCCTACAGTTTCGGTTGGTTGCAAACTGCAACCTCACCGCTAGATGGCACCAAATCCTACACACTAACCCTGTAAAATATTAAATTGTTGACTTACTATCTAATGTTACCCTAAAGTTGTGATCACACCTTTCCCACAACACATCCAGCTCAAATTGACTAAGAACAAGCCGGGCTCAATGAAAGTTGGTACGATGGATGACCACTGTATGCTTGTGTTAGCCTAATATAAGTCACACTGCTTTCAATTCAGTCTGTCTACTACTAATGATTAACCTGGAGCTAAACTCATGGGACAGAAGAGGATGTGGAATAAAGGACAAGTGAGGTCGCCACACACACACCCTCACCCGTGATCCCTGGGCCTGGTAGACTGGAAGTGATGACATCAGTTAATGTTACTCCATATGTTTTTCCACACTGTCAGAGACTGTCAAGACTGATATTTTGGCATGGAGAGCGTTACATCTTGAGATTAGTATAGTACTATACTATATAAGTACAAATCCCAGGTCTTCCTTTAATGATACTTAATATATGTATTCCAGAGGGAAACGTTGTACTTTTTAATCCACTATATGTTCTGACAGAGTACGTAGCTGCTTCGAAAATTGATATTCAGAATCATATAACAAGTATGTGAATCATGATAACTACATGTATACAATTTGCATTGTATACAATGTATTTAACTACCAATCAGTGCAGTGAAACAGTTCAAATTTGCTTCACCTTAATCAGTAAAGGTATAACTCACAGATATGGTCACAAACCCTGATTTTTGGAGGAACTGACCATATCAGGAAAGTATATATTGGCCTCAAACCTGGGGGTGAATTTACACTCCAACTACACATGATGTACTGATTATGTATACTGATCATTTTGAAATACATGCTGTATTGTTTTTGATATTTTAATGTACTTTTACTGTCATTCCAGGCAGCCACTGATTTCCATTCAAATGGCAGACTGTTAAAACTTGCCTCAATTTTGTAATCCATCAGTGAAAATCAAGGCTGCTCTCACTTTATTCGACGTAGCATTAAAGTAGTGAGGTGAAGCAGTGCAGGAGTTTAATCTGTAATAAAAAGTGCATCACCACTAAAGCATGGTTAAGATTTTTTATAGTTCTGTTTAGTTCTTTTTAGGCAATCGCAGCAGAAACAATTTTACACAAGTATGCCACGGACGGGGCTTGCACACAGGTAGCAACAAACTCATGCTGCCAGTCACTAACACATTGACTAATGAATCATCAATCAATGAATTACTTTGGCAGTAACCCGTTCCATAGACCTTATATGCTTGAGCGTCACACCAATCATGGCGTTCAACGGGATAGATGCCACCATGAACTGCATTCATGAATGCTCTGATTGATAGATATTGCGTTATTTGTGACAGTTTAGTTTAGTTAAGTTTGAGCAGCTTGCGCCTAGGCCTTGTCCAATGTGCTCCACGCATTGTGGATTTTGGATGCGTTCCCTGACTTTCTCTCTCCCCCTAACCCGCCGGAATTCCCCCCTCAGAAGCTCATGTGCATGCATACTTTCACTCACAAACACTCAATAAAATCTATTCTAAGGCACTGAACAATACAAATAATAAATAAACCATGCACGGTTAACGTTGTGGAAACAGTGGTGGTTAGGTTAAGAAAACAAAAGCACTTAGGGTAAGAAAATACCTCATGGTTTAGCTTTAAATAAATATAACATAACGTAAGCTACGGATGTAACATCATGTGACTCAGTGGTATAGCATCACGTGCCATAATCTGCCCACTGTGCCCACCTCCACTCCCACCCACGAAGCTCCAAGTCTCTGAGGAATGGCAGATATTTCTACAGTTGAGAAACAAATGTCAGGGCAATTAGAAGTGCCAAGTCATGTTATTTTGTTAACCTGATAACCTGTCTGATTGCAGTAGTAATCCTGCAAAATGCTGTACAAACAATTAAGACACTAAATCATAGTCGGGCTCTCTCCATACCCATGCATAATCTTCTAGATTTTGTCCTCGTCTTGGAAAAGAATAAATGTGTTTGACAAATATTGTCTGGAAAGCAGCTCCGTGTACTGCCTCTGCATAAAGGCGGTGACACCAGCAACTACTGCTCAATCTCCAAATCGCCATGTTTAGCCAAAAACTCATCAGCTAAACGATATTCTAATGCGTCACTTTCGATCTGAGCGTTGCATTTTGGACAGACTTAGGTAATTGGTTTAGACACAATGCATGTAACTGGTTTCACAGTTATCTTACTGACAAAGCTCAAGCAAAGTTACAAAAGGGGTACCTCAAGGCTAAATACTAGGTCCTACCCTGTTTACATTATACATGAATGACCTGGGTTCATTGATTAGTAACGGCTCTATTCGTTATTATGATGGCGACACATTTATTTACTCATCACTGCCCTCTATTGACAAAGCTTTGTAGAATTTAAGTCCTGATTTTGTGGCTATTCAAAAGCCCTGAATCCTCAATTTAGGCTTTTACTGAACCCACATAAAACAGATTACATGATATTCACCAGAAGTTACAGTACATCAGTACAATAAATGGAGCTCTAATACAAAAAGTCCCATGTTATAAGTACCTGGGTATCTGGTTAAATGCAAAGTTGTCTTTTAAATTGAAGAACTAACCAAGAAGTCTAAATCTTAATTAAGTTTATTTTATAGAAATACACAGTGTCGGTTGCAGATTGTAAAGGCAGTATTTTTTATCAGTACTTGACTATGCAGATGTGATTCACATGTATGCTGCTGCCCATACCCTCAAGCCCATTGATGCTGTGGATCATACTTCTCTTAGATTTATAACAGGTGACTGTTTTAGAGCCCATCATTGTAACCTCTATGAGAAGGTAGGGTGGAAATCACTTACCACTTGAAGGGAACCACACTCTGTTTTATCTACAAAGCCATCCTAAATCATCGCTTTTTAAACTTAGAAATATGAGATACCAACTCGTTCACAGGAATACATTAACTTGGATCCTCGTAGATGGAATACACTTCAGTACTTAAGTTAGACACATTAATAACCCTAGAACAGTTAAAGCTTCTTTTGAACAAGGTGTCTACTTTGTCCCTGTGGAATGTACTTGCTCTACTGTTTTTTGTCTTGTTTTTGTATTGATTTAATAGTTTTTGTTGTATAACTTTGTATTGTATAATATTCTAATTATCATTTTTTGGGGGGATTTTGATTATGCATCTGCAGGGCACTAGCTTTGTACTCAATTGGTTTTCCCTGATTAAATAAAGCTTATCTGTCAATGTCACAGATGGGTATACAATGGAGTCAGTTGAAAGCCAATCGCGTTTCATAAAGATGCTAAAGGGTGCCTTGTGCGTCAGTACCAGACGCCGAGGGGCATGGCAAAGCGTCGGTATTTGACGCACCGCAACCATGAGATCTCCTGGTCTCGTGTTCACCAAAAAGTTAATTCACATTTCACATGAGAAAATCTGAGTCGAATTACAACGATAGTGCTTATATCCCCTTGTGATATTTACAAATTCATAGTTCTGTAATAACATACAATGCATTTGTAGGTTAATAGCGGGGATGTTGGTGCCAAAGGGCGGGATTTTATGAACAAAACCAGCCTTTCATGCTGCAGCAGTGGCGGTAAAATCATAGGATTAAGAAATGTGTAATGCTCGGGGGGTGATTGTTACACAGTGATCAGAAAACATTGCCTTACTTCTCTCAACTGAAACCAAAATAATCAGTGGTATCCTTGTCCTTTACATTGCTAAAAATCGCAATAACACTAGTAAAGAAGTCAAAGTGTGATATGAAAAGTCAACTTAAAAGACCAACGCTGTCCTCCTCTCGTTCCCCTCCTGTCTTCTCCTCCTCTTGTTACCTCTCGTTTCCTCTAGTCTTTTCCTCTACTGTTCTCTCTTATTCTCTCCTTCCCTCCCTTCTCATTTGCTCTCCCCTCCCTCCCCTCTCGTTTCCTTCCCTTGTTTCCTCCTCTCCTCATATCACCCTCTCCTCTCTTCTGCTCCGTTCTCTCCTCTCTCCTTCTTTGTAAATTCACTTAGAGTTAATTGCTTCCAGCAGGCTTTTCTCTCGGTCTGTCACGCTGCCCTCCGTCATGTGATGACACTGTGTGGTCTTGTTATCGGGGGCCCGTGGATTGCTGCTGGGCGGAGGAGAGGCCTGGCACACTGCACGTGAACTGGCACGACTGCTTTGACGTGCACTCCAGTGGACCCTGCGTGACCAGGCTCGCTACTGCAGCCATGAGATCCTCTGCATTGTAGAAAGAAGCCCTTCTGCTATTTACTGTTTGGGACTAGAGGACAGATTTCCTAAATGGCTGAGGAAGTTTTAATTCCAACGTCTGGGAAAACCACATCGGTAAGTTCAGACCGCCTACATGACTTGGGTCAGATCCAGAGCCAGGGCCGTCAGCTGACTGATCCCCTATTGTTTTAGACACAGAGACCCAGCAGCTAATAGCATTTACTACCTACTTACAAACGTTCACTGCATACTTGGGATGCAGAGGATCAGTGGCTGCACTCAATAAGACTGTATGAGATTCAATAAAGACCACCAGACATAAAATATACTAAAATCATAAAATGTACTATCACTGTAAAAACTGTTGAATTTTTGTCTCAAACAAAAAGTCAAAGGCAAAATTCTTCAAAACATTCTATAGTTGTTGGGTGAACACTTTTTTGATTGTGAGTCATATACAGAAAAACAAAATGAGTAAAGGTTCTAAACAATAGTAGTTTTCAACCAACTACACTGCAAGAAAACCTGTGTTTCTGGACCAGAAAACTATCGAAATGTGCCATTTGAAAATTAATTTTCTATCTTTTGATAGAAAATTAATTTTCAAATGGCACAGTTCGATAGTGCCATTTCGATGGTGTGATTTAAAGTTTGACATTACAGAAGTTTACTGGTGTGCCCACATATTACAATAGCTATTTATGTATCTGCAGCTCTTAAATACAATTTTAATTCATGTAACACTTATAAACTCCAATACAAAGTTAAAACAGGCAGCAATTGCCAAATATCGGTTTCTATTCATGGCCAAATAGCTCACTTAAAAGATTACTATGTACCGTAAGTGCAAATGTATAAATCTACATGCCTAATATTCGGATTTACAAACAGAACAGCCAGGAATACGAAAACATTGGTTTCCGTACGAAGAGGTTAAAATACAGAACATTTCACTGAATTTAGTTGAAATCATAGTATTTAATAAACAAGGATGTGCAATGTACACACTGCAGTTTATTACAAATATGCTCAACCCATATTGTAGTTTATTTTGAATAATTCATTTGAAAATGATCCGGGGGCCAGAGTTTGGCCACCACAGCATTAGACTGTATAATTTCAGTACAACCGGCACTAAACCTGAAGTGTTATATCTGTAACAGTCAATTTTCACTGTTTTTAACAACTCTTGTGTCAATGTGTTGTCATATCTACTGTGAATAATTTCATCATCAGAAAAACAATTCATTCAAATAAAGTATAATAGAAATATACAAAAGATTGAATTACTTATTTTATGTTTAAAAAAACAAATACAGTAGTGACTCATTCATAATCAAAGATGGATGGGCGCATTTCTGGGCTAGGGTTCTATGTGTGTGTGTGTGTCAGTGTTACCAGCCAGGAGATAGCTGTTCGTAACTAAGTGTTTCACAATCTTTTCCTAAGCCTAATCAATTAATTTTGTTGCCTAACTAAGATTCTCGTGAAGCTGGTAATATATCTAAAAAGAAAGTATGCATGTAACAAGGAGGCGGCGACTCCGGTTGCAAAAATTCAGATTGTATAGAAGTCTATGATAAAATGATCCGACTTCTCACTTGATTTATCACCTCAGTAAACATGAGGTTATGGTCTCAATCACTATTTTCAAGTCTTCTTCATACAGCATAATGTTAATTTAGTAAATTATGTTCCTTTTAGAGTCAAATAGACCATAAAGCGGGCTTACTGTGATTGAAAGGTCTCTGCCGCTAACAGAGCCGTATATGGCGTCCCTACGTCACTCCTCCGCATTCCAAATATGGTAACTTCTGTTCATTGGTTGCAAAAAAAAACCAACATGACGGCCGTATTCCAAGATGGCGACGGCGAAATTGCTGAACTTGAGACTTCATAACTGCCGTCCACAAACCAAGGGTGACGTCACGATGACTACGTCCACTTCTTATATACAGTCTATGTTAACAAGCAGGAAATTGACACGTGTGTGCGATTTTTCCAAAGATAATAACGTACATGTAACCCATTTCCATTTATTTATTCAGATAAATCTCATCCTTCATATTGCTGTCCACAACATTTTAGTCACTTTCATGCCATGTCCCACTTGGTTATAGATTGCAATAAGTCTTTCTCTAGCCGACATCACATTTCCAGGCATTATTCACATATTCTTCCCAAAAACAGGCTCTTTCCTCATAGTCTCTACATTGATATTTTGAAGTTTAGCTTGACTTTTCTTTTCGTGACCAGATACAGGTCACACTGTAAGCAGAAAGGTTCTGACTTTCAGCTCTCTCAGAATTGGCTGCCGGCCATGCTCTTTGGCTTGGCTGTAGAGAGGAATATGAACAATGCAAACAAGAACTTTTTAGATGAGCTTCATTCCTAATTAATACCTTCGCTGTTTAGGAACAACTGACATTTTCTCCTCAAACATGTCTATAACAACAAACATGGTAGCTGAGAAGTTTCTCATCAGAGAACTGAACATTATTTGCAGCTGTGAATGAGCCAATCAATGTGAAGCTTGTTGCCAACAGCTAACAGCTGAGCTTACACAATGCTCAGGGACTCACACATATCGGTCCCCATATCTGGTTATTGGCCAATACATTATGAGCATGTCTCGTCATTGTTACTCAGCCATTAGTAATTGTAATCAAAAACAAAAAATGAATGACTATGCACATTATTTAAAGAACTGTATACAAGCAATTCAACAGTCTTGGATTACAGCCGTCGCCATGTTGTTTTTTTCGCACCAAGAAGACAGAAGTTACCATATTTTTAATGCGGAGGAGTGACGTAGAGACAACAAATACGGCTCTGGTAGCAGCAGCTACATAATGTAGCAACATAATGTACTAAATGAGCATCATGCTGTATTGAAGAAGACTTGAAACTAGCGATTGAGACCCTAAAGTCATGTTTACAATGTTTACTGAGTTAATAAATCAAGTGAGAAGTAGTCATTTTCTCATAGACTTCCATACAATCAGACTTCTTTTTACAACCGGATGAGTCGCCCCCTGCTGGTCAGTAGAGATAATGCAAGTTTTAAGACACTTCCGCATTGGCTTCACTCGGTAGAACCGGAGGTTACCGCCTGTTTCAGAGCTACATTTCCTGAGGTTGTGAGGACCTCGGTTTATAAAAATGCAAAGTCCTGCCCCTTCTGGCGTCCCCCATGGGACCTTATTTCGGAACAAATGTGTACAGCAGTCAACGGCAAGAGACAAATATTTTTTTGATTGCGTTTGAATTGTGCCGTGAATTACTCGTATGATGCTCGTCAATTTATAAGACCATTAGGCACATCTCATCTCACATGTTTGTCATATATTTGTCGGAGGGTCATTTAGATTTTGTGTGAAACAGATCAGTGAACTACTTTTCGTCTTCTACTCGTCTCTCGCAATGCGCTCTTATCACCGACAATTATGTATTTTATCCAGCGACTCTTTTTTATCAGCGGGGAAGCGAAAGAAGGAGCAAGACCCGTTGTCCTGGTACAAACACACAGGCATCTTAACTTCAGCTGGAAACGGCACTTTGGCGACTTTTATAGTCATTCTAATTATTTATTTCAATTATTCCAATTCAAATGGGATAAAATAATTATTTGTCTCTCTTGACGACTATATTTTATCCAAAATAAGATCCCACAGTGGTCAATCGGAAGGGGAATTTGCCTCACTATGTGGAGAGACTGCGATCACTTTTTCCAACCAAACTATTACATTTCTGCTGAAACGTTATATTTTCTCAAGCTTATTGTGCTCAATGAACATCTTATAAGCGCCTACTTCTCCTAGCAAGTCCTGACTGGTTGGGACACATCTAGAGCTCTAGATAGGTGTCATTTCCTTATTTAGTAAAGTTCAATAAATGCCTTTACTCATAATCCTAAAAGTAGGACTCACTTCTCCCACCACTCTCCGGATAAAACTTCCCTAACACATGTCTGTGTCCTGCTGTCTACAGCAACTGACTGGCTCCTTGTTGGCGGTGGCGTTCCTTACCTCCTTTGGGAGCTCCATGCTTTACGGCTACAACCTGGCTGTGGTCAACTCCCCTGCTGTGGTAAGACGCATGTGCACACACACTCACACATGCACCCACACAAATACTATGACCTTAATTTACATGCAGATCTCCATTAAAATAACAAAGAATAAAACATGACTAGAAAAGAATGCTCTTATCAGTCATTATTACCATTTCCTGGAAACACCTAATTTCCAAAGAACGTGTTATGAATGTTGTCGTTCATTTCTGATATTTAAAAGATGCTGAAAACCTATTTTCTGAATTCTGGCACTCTACAATGTTCTGCCATAATTTGGTTATTTGACATCTTTTCTGCCCTGGTTGGAAGTGGGCAGAGCTCAGCTGGAAAATGGTGAAGTCAATTTACTCCATGCACCCATCAGGAGTTAGCAACTGGATCCAAATGAGATGACCTTTTGTGTGTTTTTTTCCTTAAGAGGCCAGATGACTGTCTCGCTGTACTAAGAGCAAATACATGATATATAACAAATATTGTTGCTTATTTAGTAATGAACATTCAATATCAAGATTTGTACGCTTGAATTGAGTAAAAGTGCGTTGTTGTACCACTCATAGTAAAATAGTTTTTTTTGATATGACTTTCAATATTTGGGCCGAGAGTATTTTCAATAACAGAAAGATCAAAATGGAGCCCCCAACTCTTACTGTATGTTAACAGGAAACTCGGGACATAGCTTTTTTTCAAAAATAAATGCCCAAGAAGGTAACTTTATCTTAAAAGGGGACACAAGACAACACTGTTTTTGCTTTTCAAAATAAAAGCCACATAGAGTAAGTCTATCCTAACAGGAAGCTTAGGATATAGGATGCGCACCAAGGACCAGGCAAACTCAAAATTTCTTGCCAAATGTTTTGCGTTATTATACTGTATTATGCCACAATGTTTTGCAAGACACCCATGAGTCAAGGAGAATGGAGAGAAACTTCTTCTGTGTGCATGTGATTGCGTGGCGATGGTTGGGAGTTTTGTATGCCAAACCTCCAGGAAGAGCGCCGGGCTTTGAAGCAAATTGTACATAGTGGCTAAACCATGAAACTACACTGCTCTGATCCGTCATGTAATGCCATTGGACCCAAAAAGACCTCATCCCATATACTTAAATTGAGAAAGGGACGTCTGTTTTTGGAGGTAGATCAAATTCCCAGTACGAACACTTTTGCTTCTTCTGTGGTTGTATCGCCTGATGCTGTTGTCTGCTACTGCCCAATGCTTGTGTGACAGTCTGCATTTCTTCAAATAATGCTTGTTGTCACATGTAATTCTTGTTCTGACTGTATGCCAGTAATGGGTGTGTTGAAAATGTTTGGATGTGTTTTGCTGTCTTTTTAACTTTTGATTTGACATCTTTAAGCCCCTACCCTATTCAAGAGACTTTCGCCATTGTAAATAAGACTTTGGATTCGGCTTTTGGTGCATTGTGCACAGAGATATTTTTCTTCCTCCGTTCATGTGAATGAGACCGAGGGCTTGGAGGCGGGTTAAAAGGAAGCTCTAGTGCACTTCCTTCATTGGCTCATGGATATGGACGATAGCTTGAAGATCTGTGAGATTTTGTCTGCATTTTACTCGTGGAACGTCCAACTTTTTCACTTCATGCGCTACTGAGCAATTTTCGTAGGAATGAATGGGGACCCGCCTTCGTGTGTGTGTGTCGGGGATGCTTGTTGTGATGAATGGGGACTGCATGACATACAGGACTTTAAGGAATGCGGTTCCTGGCCCAGTCACTGAAGATAAGTGGTGGCTTCTCTTTGTTTAGAGAAAAAAAGACAGAATATAATGATCAGTATAGTACATTTTCACTTACACATAAAAGTGAAAAGTGTTCCAGAGGGTTAACTATCCTAAGACATGATATGTACTTACACCACTTGCTATTAGAATGAAGTTAAACAATGATTAATTAATTTCAATCACTAAATAGAATGGTCATGTGTATTGGAACGCAGACATAATTACTAAAATGTGTCAGCATCTATCCGTATTTGATCGTGTTCTCTTTTTGCATTGTGTTTCTGTACTTAGTTGTGCGTTTCTATTTGCAGCATGTTTCTGTAATTGTTTGTGTGTTTTTTTATTTGCAGCATGGTTTTGTATTTGGCGGTGTTTTCTCTATTTGCAATGCATTTTTGTATTCGTTTGTGTTTTTCTCTATCTGCAGCTCTGTGTTATTGGTGAAGATGTTTTCATAATTTGCTTGTTTTTTGTCTATTTGCATGTGTTTTATATATGATCATATCAGCTAATATCAAACAGCTGGCAATGCTAATGATATTTTATCCCAAGTTAAATATTGGTAGGCCTACATTTAAGCATTTACAAGGGCTTATTTGTAAAGATTTGACCCTTGACATCACATAGCACTTACGTTTTCCCAGTTATTTTTTCTCATGCTGTTTTTGGAAGCAGAATACCAATCTAATTCAGTAATGTACCTACTATTTTGTCATCCTACTATTGGGGATATACCTTTTCTCTCACATCACTACTAATATCCAAAAGTTTTGTTGAAACTAAAATGTGCCTGGTTATACTTTACCATGGAATAAAAGAGCCCTTCTGATGTCTTTGTCTTTAAAATTAGGCTTTGAACAGAGACCAAGTCACATGCATAAAAGCTTCTAGTTGCACGTGTCTTCCTCCTGCAGTTGGGGATATTGATGCTGGTCCACTAACTCGTGCCTTCACATGGTAAACTGATTAGGAGGCTGAGGTCAAAAAAAGATTTTGGGATTTGATTAAAGCTGAAAATGTGCAACTGAAAAAAAGAGAGAGATAAAGAGTGTGCTAGTAGGCTACTGGTCTCGTGAAATAAGGCTATCTTGGCCACATGATAAAACATGGTTTCCTGTCTTACCAGGAAGGAATGCCCTCTGTTTGACTCGACTAGATAGAATTGACTGTATCATCTTTAATGGCGCTTCTGAGGATTAACTTTGTAGTTAATTTTACCAGTAGTAGGTGGCGGAATGAGCTAACCAGAGATGCACATATTTTCCAATTGCATATGCAACCGTCAGTCTTATGTATCTTCATACAACGTGTATCTTCATACATGATATCCTAAAAAGTTACTCCTCATTTTTCGTACTTTACTAAGCGGAGGAAAAAAAACTAACCAGGATTCCCTTAGTAGTGGCGAGGGAAGAGCCCAGCGCCGAATCCCCGACCGATGGGTGGATTAGGGAAATGTGGCGTATGGAAGACCACTTGCCAGGGGTCCTTTCAGTCGAGGCTCAGCCCGTGGACGGTGCGATGTCGGTAACAGCTCCCGCTGCACCGGACCTCGCCGCTTCCCGGGGCCTTGGACTAAGTGCTCGCTCCCCCCTCTCTCCTTGCAGGGAAGGACAGGGCTCCCGGCGCGACTGTCCACAGTACGCCCCAACCGCGTTGCATCGCTAGGGCGGGGATCGGCTCACGTAAAAGGTGTCAGGGGTTTGCGGTGATCTCGGCAACCCACCTGACCCATCTTGAAACATGGACCAAAGAGTCTAATACGCACACGAGTCAGAGGGTGAAGCAAACCCTGTGGTGCAAAGAAAGTGAGGGCCAGCGTGCCGGCTGAGGTGGGATCCCAGCCCCGCGGGGATAAAGAAAGTATCTATCTCAATAAATATTATGTTCTTTATCACTGAGGTCACACAAAATACTTAACTAATGACTAGTAACTACCTGGATTAATCATGAATTGCAGGATTAATACACATTTATAAAGCACATATTAACATAAATCCCTAGTGCATATCTAAATCATTATATTTATATAAATGCATGAATAATGTACATCTTCTTAATCATTTACTTACACTTTAAAAAAAATGTTATTAATCATCTACAAGTCCTTGATAATTGGTTTATAATATATACAATACTTCATTTACAAATGGGGAATCCAACATTTATAAAGTATGAAAACAATCACGAAACACATAATAGACAAGCTTATTAAACTGTTGCATACTAATGAGTGTTAATGTAGGAACAATGCTTTATAAATGATGAATTAAGTGTTTACTAATGCTTAACTAATGCTTCATAGTGTAGTTATTATAAAGTAATATGTGGGATCCACTGTTATACGAATCTATAACTATATATTAAAGAAATAAAAACAGTATAAACTATTTCAAATTATTCGCTTCATTCTACTCGGTGGTTAGTAGTAGACTAACTTTCTATTTATATTGTGAAGTTTGAAGAGCTTTTCTAAATAAACACATGGCCTGTTAATTCCAGCTTGTTATATGCTTGCTAGCACTGGCACACTGAAATAGGAAGTTGTTCCTATTTATTTCTTAATTCTTATTCAACTGTGATCTTTGTCTCTTTCAGTTGTCAGTCTGGTTGAACCATTGTAAAAGCATAAAAGAACATTCAGACGTATAAAGTAGTTCTCTCTGACTGGACACAAACATGCTTTTGTGACAGGAGATTCTAAACTTTTGAACAGTACTGTATGTCAGTCCCTATCCCGATAATTAATCAAAAACAGCTTATTTTCCACATGTTCTGATTAAAGATCATCCTGTTGAAACAGGAGAGGAGATAAAATATTTAGGGAGCTTTTTTGATTGCACTTCAAGTAAAGCAATGCGGCGCTTGTATCTAATCAGGAAATTGGACCCATTCGCTATAGGCAAGAATATTTTAGAGACTGCTGACGGAAGTGTTGTTGAAAGTGTTTTAACTCTTAATATGTGTAAGAACCAAAATAGATGGTCCAGAATTACAAATATCGGCGATAAAATGATGTTCAAAAACCGATGGGATGTATATATAAAACAAGTGAAACTAAGTTATTGATTATTATTAATTCATCTTTCATTCACACATCAGGAACGATGACGGTTTATCATTATTTCTGCCACCTTTCACACCACCTTCCACTCCTGACCTCCCCTACTTCCTGTCTCTGCCATCCCCTTACTTCTCAGTACATAAAGGACTTCTACAATAAGACGGCACTGAGTCGTAATGGAACAGGACTCACTGGGGAGACCCTAACCCTCATGTACTCTCTCACCGTGTCTGTCTTCGCAATTGGAGGTCTGCTGGGCTCCGTCGTCGTCGGCATGCTGGTCTCTCGCTTCGGCAGGTAAGGAGAAGATTCCAGATTCTAGACCAGTTCTACACTAGTCATGGTTTGTTTCCTTTATTATTAGATTATAAACTAAGCAATACAAAATTCAACACATAGGGTAATGATAATTAAAAAAAAGAGTACTCTCTTTGTCTTCTTAAAGCACAGGAGCCATTCTAGTCCTCAGAGTAGATTATATTGAGTGTGTTTGTGAGAGCCATCGTGTGCGTGCTCATGAGTTTCTGACGGGGGATTTCCGGCAGTTCAGGGGGAGAGAAAAAGTCACAGAATGCTTAAAAAAAAATGGACGCCTGAGCTATAGCCGTTCAAACTAAATTGTCATCACAAACAAAGCATTATTTATCTACATTTATGTATTAGAGCATTTGCAATAATCACTCCAAATCAGCAGGGGGAGGTGCATGGAAACGGGTGTGAACTTCTTTCTCCCTCTCTTTCTCCCTTATTTCTCCGTTCTCCAATTCCATTTCATCCAATGGAGGATAAAATGCAATTGGAGCCAAAAGTTATATTTACAACCACAAAAAAAGCAAGCAGGCTAACTGTTACCGGTTCCGTCTTTCGATCTCCTCCGCTCAGTTTCAGGACTATGGACAGTGCCTCACCTACTCAACAGCTCCTCCTAAAATTAGCCATACTCGGTACACCATTTCACAGAACAAACCCACTTGCTTAGCGGGTAGGTTTACAGTGATGATGTCACGATGTGTGTGTGTGTGTGTATATATGTGTGTGTGTGTGTGTGTGTATATATGTGTGTGTGTGTGTGTGTATATGTGTGTGTGTGTGTGTGTGTATATATGTGTGTGTGTGTGTATATATGTGTGTGTGTGTGT